>NW_026047112.1:3612500-3912500 GCF_023864275.1 Schistocerca cancellata
CAATACATCGTCCTCCAGCAGACTTGTCTCCATGGGTCTATTGCTGTCTCGGGCACCTTATGGTCGTTCTCCCGTAAGTCTAGATTATCGAATGGGACGAAAAACTGATAGTTAATTGTAACATTCAGGGCCTCCTAATGACGATGGATCACTCAAATTGCGTCCCGATTCAATACATCGTCCTCCAGCCGACTTGTCTCCATGGGTCTATTGCTGCCTCGGGCACCTTATGGCCGTTCTGCTGTGAGTCAAAGATTTACGAATCGGACGAAAAACTGATAGTGAATTGTAACGTTCAGGGCCACCTAATGACGATGGATCACTCAAACTGGGTCCCGATTCAATACATCGTCCTCCAGCAGACTTGTCTCCATGGGTCTATTGCTGCCTCGGGCACCTTATGGCCGTTCTGCTGTGAGTCAAAGATTTTCGAATCGGACGAAAAACTGATAGTGAATTGTAACGTTCAGGGCCTCCTAATGACGATGGATCACTCAAATTGCGTCCCGATTCAATACCTCGTCCTCCAGCAGAATTGTCTCCATGGGTCTATTGCTGCCTCGGGCACCTTATGGCCGTTCTGCTGTGAGTCAAAGATTTTCGAATCGGACGAAAAACTGAGAGTGAATTGTAACGATCAGGGTCACCCAATGACGATGGTTCACTCAAATTGCGTCTCGATTCAATACATCGTCCTCCAGCAGACTTGTCTCCATCGGTCTAATGCTGCCTCGGGCACCTTATGGCCGTTCTCCTGTGAGTCAAAGATTTTCGAATCTGACGAAAAACTGATAGTGAATTGTAACTTTCAGGGCCACCTAATGACGATGGATCACTCAAATTGCGTCCCGATACAATACATCGTCCTCCAGCCGACTTGCCTCCATGGGTCTATTGCTGCCTCCGGCACCTTATGGCCGTTGTGCTGTGAGTCAAAGATTTTCGAATCGGACGAAAAACTGATAGTGAATTGTAACGTTCAGGGCCACCTAATGACGATGAATCACTCAAATTGCGTCCCGATTCAATACATCGTCCTCCAGCCGACTTGTCTCCATGGGTCTATTGCTGCCTCGGGCACCTTATGGCCGTTCTGCTGTGACTCAAAGATTTTCGAATCGGACGAAAAACTGATAGTGAATTGTAACGATGGAACACTGAAATTGCGTCCCGATTCAATACATCGTCCTCCAGCAGACTTGTCTCCATGGGTCTATTGCTGTCTCGGGCACCTTATGGTCGTTCTCCCGTAAGTCTAGATTATCGAATGGGACGAAAAACTGATAGTTAATTGTAACATTCAGGGCCTCCTAATGACGATGGATCACTCAAATTGCGTCCCGATTCAATACATCGTCCTCCAGCCGACTTGTCTCCATGGGTCTATTGCTGCCTCGGGCACCTTATGGCCGTTCTGCTGTGAGTCAAAGATTTACGAATCGGACGAAAAACTGATAGTGAATTGTAACGTTCAGGGCCACCTAATGACGATGGATCACTCAAACTGGGTCCCGATTCAATACATCGTCCTCCAGCAGACTTGTCTCCATGGGTATATTGCTGCCTCGGGCACCTTATGGCCGTTCTGCTGTGAGTCAAAGATTTTCGAATCGGACGAAAAACTGATAGTGAATTGTAACGTTCAGGGCCTCCTAATGACGATGGATCACTCAAATTGCGTCCCGATTCAATACCTCGTCCTCCAGCAGACTTGTCTCCATGGGTCTATTGCTGCCTCGGGCACCTTATGGCCGTTCTGCTGTGAGTCAAAGATTTTCGAATCGGACGAAAAACTGAGAGTGAATTGTAACGATCAGGGTCACCTAATGACGATGGATCACTCAAATTGCGTCTCGATTCAATACATCGTCCTCCAGCAGACTTGTCTCCATCGGTCTAATGCTGCCTCGGGCACCTTATGGCCGTTCTCCTGTGAGTCAAAGATTTTCGAATCTGACGAAAAACTGATAGTGAATTGTAACTTTCAGGGCCACCTAATGACGATGGATCACTCAAATTGCGTCCCGATACAATACATCGTCCTCCAGCCGACTTGTCTCCATGGGTCTATTGCTGCCTCCGGCACCTTATGGCCGTTGTGCTGTGAGTCAAAGATTTTCGAATCGGACGAAAAACTGATAGTGAATTGTAACGTTCAGGGCCACCTAATGACGATAAATCACTCAAATTGCGTCCCGATTCAATACATCGTCCTCCAGCCGACTTGTCTCCATGGGTCTATTGCTGCCTCGGGCACCTTATGGCCGTTCTGCTGTGAGTCTAGATTATCGAATGGGACAAAAAACTGATAGTGAATTTTAACGTTCAGGGCCACCTAATGACGATGGATCACTCAAAATGCGTCCCGATTCAATACATCGTCCTCCAGCAGACTTGTCTCCATGGGTCTATTGCTGCCTCGGGCACCTTATGGCCGTTCTGCTGTGAGTCAAAGATTTTCGAATCTGACGAAAAACTGATAGTGAATTGTAACATTCAGGGCCACGTAATGACGATGGATCACTCAAATTGCGTCCCGATTCAATACATCGTCCTCCAGCCGACTTGTCTCCATGGGTCTATTGCTGCCTCGGGCACCTTATGGCCGTTCTGCTGTGAGTCAAAGATTTTCGAATGTGACGAAAAACTGATAGTGAATTGTAACATTCAGGGCCACCTAATGACGATGGATCACTCAAATTGCGTCCCGATTCAATACATCGTCCTCCAGCCGACTTGTCTCCATGGGTCTATTGCTGCCTCGGGCAACTTAGGGCCGTTCTGCTGTGACTTAAAGATTTTCGAATCGGACGAAAAACTGATAGTGAATTGTAACGATGGAACACTCAAATTGCGTCCCGATTCAATACATCGTCCTCCACCAGACTTGTCTTCACAGGTCTATTGCTGCCTCGGGCACCTTATGGCTGTTCTGCTGTGTCATAGATTTTCGAAACGGACGAAAAACTGATAGTGAATTGTGACATTCATGGCCACCTAATGTCGATGGATCACTCAAATTGCGTCCCGATTCAATACATCGTCCTCCAGCCGACTTGTCTCCACGGGGCTATTGCTCCCTCGGGCACCTTATGGCCGTTCTGCTGTGAGTCAAAGATTTTCGAATCGGACGAAAAACTGATAGTGAATTGTAACGTTCAGGGCCACCTAATGACGATGGATCACTCAAATTGCGTCCCGATTCAATACATCGTCCTCCAGCCGACTTGTCTCCATGGGTCCATTGCTACCTCGGGCACCTTATCGCAGTTCCGCTGTGAGTCAAAGATTTCCGAATCGGACGAAAAACTGATAGTGTATTGTAACATTCAGGGCCACCTAATGACGATGGATCACTCAAATTGCGTCCCGATTCAATACTTCGTCCTCCAGCAGACTTGTCTTCATGGGTCTATTGCTGCCTCGGGCACCTTATGGCAGTTCTGCTGTGAGTGAAAGATATTCGAATCGGACGAAAAACTGATAGTGAATTGTCCCGATTCAATACATCGTCCTCCAGCCGACTTGTCTCCATGGGTCTATTGCTGCCTCGGGCACCTTATGGCAGTTCTGCTGTGAGTCAAAGATTTTCGAATCGGACGAAAAACTGATAGTGAATTGTAACATTCAGGGCCACCTAATGACGATGGATCACTCAAATTGCGTCCCTCCAGCTGACTTGTCTCCATGGGTCTATTGTTGCCTCGGGCACCTTATAGCCGTTCTGCTGTGAGTCAAAGATTTTCGGATCGGACGAATAACTGATAGTGAATTGTAACATTCAGGGCCACCTAATGACGTTGGATCACTCAAATTGCGTCCCGATTCAATACATCGTCCTCCAGCCGACTAGTCTCCATGGGTCTATTGCTGCCTCGGGCACCTTATGGCCGTTCTGCTGTGAGTCAAAGATTTTCGAATCGGACGAAAAACTGATAGTGAATTGTAACTTTCAGGGCCACCTAATGACGATGGATCACTCAAACTGGGTCCCGATTCAATACATCGTCCTCCAGCAGACTTGTCTCCATGAGTCTATTGCTGCCTCGGGCACCTTATGGCCGTTCTGCTGTGAGTCCAAGATTTTCGATTCTGACGAAAAACTGATAGTGAATTGTAACATTCAGTGCCACCTAATGACGTGGGATCACTCAAATTGCGTCCCGATTCAATACATCGTCCTCCAGCCGACTTGTCTCCATGGGTCTATTGCTGCCTTGGGCACCTTATGGCCGTTCTGCTGTGAGTCAAAGATTTTCGAATCGGACGAAAAACTGATAGTGAATTGTAACATTCAGGGCCATCTAATGACGATGGATCACTCAAATTGCGTCCCGATTCAATACATCATCCTCCAGCCGACTTGACTCCATGGGTCTATTGCTGCCTTGTGCACCATATGGCCGTTCTGCTGTGAGTCTAGATTATCGAATGGGACAAAAAACTGATAGTGAATTGTAACGTTCAGGGCCTCCTAATGACGATGGATCACTCAAATTGTGTCCCGATTCAATACATCGTCCTCCAGCAGACTTGTCTCCATGGGTCTATTGCTGCCTTGGGCACCTTATGGCCGTTCTGCTGTGAGTCAAAGATTTTCGAATCGGACGAAAAACTGATAGTGAATTGTAACGTTCAGGGCCTCCTAATGACGATGGAACACTCAAATTGCGTCCCGATTCAATACCTCGTGCTCTAGCAGACTTGTCTCCATGGGTCTATTGCTGCCTCGGGCACCTTATGGCCGTTCTGCTGTGAGTCAAAGATTTTCGAATCGGACGAAAAACTGATAGTGAATTATAAAGTTCAGGGCCTCCTAATGACGATGGAACACTCAAATTGCGTCCCGATTCAATACATCGTCCTCCAGCCGACTTGTCTCCATGGGTCTATTGCTGCCTCGGGCACCTTATGGCCGTTCTGCTGTGAGTCAAAGATTTACGAATCGGACGAAAAACTGAGAGTGAATTGTAACGATCAGGGTCACCTAATGACGATGGATCACTCAAATTGCGTCTCGATTCAATACATCGTCCTCCAGCAGACTTGTCTCCATCGGTCTATTGCTGCCTCGGGCACCTTATGGCCGTTCTCCTGTGAGTCAAAGATTTACGAATGTGACGAAAAACTGATAGTGAATTGTAACTTTCAGGGCCACCTAATGACGATGGATCACTCAAATTGCGTCCCGATACAATACATCGTCCTCCAGCCGACTTGTCTCCATGGGTCTATTGCTGCCTCCGGGACCTTATGGCCGTTGTGCTGTGAGTCAAAGAATTTCGAATCGGACGAAAAACTGATAGTGAATTGTAACGTTCAGGGCCACCTAATGACGATGAATCACTCAAATTGCGTCCCGATTCAATACATCGTCCTCCAGCCGACTTGTCTCCATGGGTCTATTGCTGCCTCGGGCACCTTATGGCCGTTGTGCTGTGAGTCAAAGATTTTCGAATCGGACGAAAAACTGATAGTAAATTGTAACGTTCAGGGCCTCCTAATGACGATGGATCACTCAAATTGCGTCCCGATTCAATACATCGTCCTCCAGCAGACTTGTCTCCATGGGTCTATTGCTGCCTCGGGCACCATATGGCCGTTCTGCTGTGAGTCAAAGATTTTCGAATCGGACGAAAAACTGATAGTGAATTGTAACATTCAGGGCCTCCTAATGACGATGGAACACTCAAATTGCGTCCCGATTCAATACACCGTCCTCCTGCAAACTTGTCTCCATGGGTCTATTGCTGCCTCGGGCACCTTATGGCCGTTCTGCTGTGAGTCAAAGATTTTCGAATCTGACGAAAAACTGATTGTGAATTGTAACATTCAGGGCCACCTAATGACGATGGATCACTCAAATTGCGTCCCGATTCAATACATCGTCCTCCAGCCGACTTGTCTCCATGGGTCTATTGCTGCCTCGGGCACCTTATGGCCGTTCTGCTGTGACTCAAAGATTTTCGAATCGGACGAAAAACTGATAGTGAATTGTAACGATGGAACACTGAAATTGCGTCCCGATTCAATACATCGTCCTCCAGCCGACTTGACTCCATGGGTCTATTGCTGCCTTGTGCACCATATGGCCGTTCTGCTGTGAGTCTAGATTATCGAATGGGACAAAAAACTGATAGTGAATTGTAACGTTCAGGGCCACCTAATGACGATGGATCACTCAAAATGGGTCCCGATTCAATACATCGTCCTCCAGCAGACTTGTCTCCATGGGTCTATTGCTGCCTCGGGCACCTTATGACCGTTCTGCTGGGACTCAAAGATTTTCGAATCTGACGAAAAACTGATTGTGAATTGTAACATTCAGGGCCACCTAATGACGATGGATCACTCAAATTGCGTCCCGATTCAATACATCGTCCTCCAGCCGACTTGTCTCCATGGGTCTATTGCTGCCTCGGGCACCTTATGGCCGTTCTGCTGTGACTCAAAGATTTTCGAATCGGACGAAAAACTGATAGTGAATTGTAACGATGGAACACTGAAATTGCGTCCCGATTCAATACATCGTCCTCCAGCCGACTTGACTCCATGGGTCTATTGCTGCCTTGTGCACCATATGGCCGTTCTGCTGTGAGTCTAGATTATCTAATGGGACAAAAAACTGATAGTGAATTGTAACGTTCAGGGCCTCCTAATGACGATGGATCACTCAAATTGTGTCCCGATTCAATACATCGTCCTCCAGCAGACTTGTCTCCATGGGTCTATTGCTGCCTTGGGCACCTTATGGCCGTTCTGCAGTGAGTCAAAGATTTTTGAATCGGACGAAAAACTGATAGTGAATTGTAACTTTCTGGGCCACCTAATGACGATGAATCACTCAAATTGTGTCCCGATTCAATACATCGTCCTCCAGCAGACTTGTCTCCATGGGTCTATTGCTGCCTCGGGCAACTTAGGGCCGTTCTGCTGTGACTTAAAGATTTTCGAATCGGACGAAAAACTGATAGTGAATTGTAACGATGGAACACTCAAATTGCGTCCCGATTCAATACATCGTCCTCCAGCAGACTTGTCTTCACAGGTCTATTGCTGCCTCGGGCACCTTATGGCCGTCCTGCTGTGAGTCAAAGATTTTCGAATCGGACGAAAAACTGATAGTGAATTGTAACGTTCAGGGCCACCTAATGACGATGGATCACTCAAATTGCGTCCCGATTAAATACATCGTCCTCCAGCCGACTTGTCTCCATGGGTCCATTGCTACCTCGGGCACCTTATCGCAGTTCCGCTGTGAGTCAAAGATTTCCGAATCGGACGAAAAACTGATAGTGTATTGTAACATTCAGGGCCACCTAATGACGATGGATCACTCAAATTGCGTCCCGATTCAATACATCGTCCTCCAGCAGACTTGTCTTCATGGGTCTATTGCTGCCTCGGGCACCTTATGGCAGTTCTGCTGTGAGTGATAGATATTCGAATCGGACGAAAAACTGATAGTGAATTGTCCCGATTCAATACATCGTCCTCCAGCCGACTTGTCTCCATGGGTCTATTGCTGCCTCGGGCACCTTATGGCAGTTCTGCTGTGAGTCAAAGATTTTCGAATCGGACGAAAAACTGATAGTGAATTGTAACATTCAGGGCCACCTAATGACGATGGATCACTCAAATTGCGTCCCTCCAGCTGACTTGTCTCCATGGGTCTATTGCTGCCTCGGGCACCTTATAGCCGTTCTGCTGTGAGTCAAAGATTTTCGGATCGGACGAATAACTGATAGTGAATTGTAACATTCAGGGCCACCTAATGACGTTGGATCACTCAAATTGCGTCCCGATTCAATACATCGTCCTCCAGCCGACTAGTCTCCATGGGTCTATTGCTTCCTCGGGCACCTTATGGCCGTTCTGCTGTGAGTCAAAGATTTTCGAATCGGACGAAAAACTGATAGTGAATTGTAACTTTCAGGGCCACCTAATGACGATGTATCACTAAAACTGGGTCCCGATTCAATACATCGTCCTCCAGCAGACTTGTCTCCATGAGTCTATTGCTGCCTCGGGCACCTTATGGCCGTTCTGCTGTGAGTCCAAGATTTTCGATTCTGACGAAAAACTGATAGTGAATTGTAACATTCAGTGCCACCTAATGACGTGGGATCACTCAAATTGCGTCCCGATTGAATACATCGTCCTCCAGCCGACTTGTCTCCATGGGTCTATTGCTGCCTTGGGCACCTTATGGCCGTTCTGCTGTGAGTCAAAGAATTTCGAATCGGACGAAAAACTGATAGTGAATTGTAACATTCAATGCCACCTAATGACGATGGAACACTCAAATTGCGTCCCGATTCAATACATCGTCCTCCAGCCGACTTGACTCCATGGGTCTATTGCTGCCTTGTGCACCATATGGCCGTTCTGCTGTGAGTCTAGATTATCGAATGGGACAAAAAACTGATAGTGAATTGTAACGTTCAGGGCCTCCTAATGACGATGGAACACTCAAATTGCGTCCCGATTCAATACCTCGTGCTCTAGCAGACTTGTCTCCATGGGTCTATAGCTGCCTCGGGCACCTTATGGCCGTTCTGCTGTGAGTCAAAGATTTTCGAATCTGACGAAAAACTGATAGTGAATTGTAACTTTCAGGGCCACCTAATGACGATGGATCACTCAAATTGCGTCCCGATACAATACATCGTCCTCCAGCCGACTTGTCTCCATGGGTCTATTGCTGCCTCGGCACCGTATGGCCGTTCTGCTGTGAGTCAAAGATTTTCGAATCGGACGAAAGACTGATAGTGAATTGTAACGTTCAGGGCCACCTAATGACGATGAATCACTCAAATTGCGTCCCGATTCAATACATCGTCCTCCAGCCGACTTGTCTCCATGGGTCTATTGCTGCCTCGGGCACCTTATGGCCGTTGTGCTGTGAGTCAAAGATTTTCGAATCGGACGAAAAACTGATAGTGAATGGTAACGTTCAGGGCCTCCTAATGACGATGGATCACTCAAATTGCGTCCCGATTCAATACATCGTCCTCCAGCAGACTTGTCTCCATGGGTCTATTGCTGCCTCGGGCACCTTATGGCCGTTCTGCTGTGAGTCAAAGATTTCCGAATCGGACGAAAAACTGATAGTGAATTGTAACATTCAGGGCCTCCTAATGACGATGGAACACTCAAATTGCGTCCCGATTCAATACATCGTCCTCCAGCAGACTTGTCTCCATGGGTCTATTGCTGCCTCGGGCACCTTATGGCCGTTCTGCTGTGAGTCAAAGATTTTCGAATCTGACGAAAAACTGATTGTGAATTGTAACATTCAGGGCCACCTAATGACGATGGATCACTCAAATTGCGTCCCGATTCAATACATCGTCCTCCAGCCGACTTGTCTCCATGGGTCTATTGCTGCCTCGGGCACCTTATGGCCGTTCTGCTGTGACTCAAAGATTTTCGAATCGGACGAAAAACTGATAGTGAATTGTAACGATGGAACACTGAAATTGCGTCCCGATTCAATACATCGTCCTCCAGCCGACTTGACTCCATGGGTCTATTGCTGCCTTGTGCACCATATGGCCGTTCTGCTGTGAGTCTAGATTATCTAATGGGACAAAAAACTGATAGTGAATTGTAACGTTCAGGGCCTCCTAATGACGATGGATCACTCAAATTGTGTCCCGATTCAATACATCGTCCTCCAGCAGACTTGTCTCCATGGGTCTATTGCTGCCTTGGGCACCTTATGGCCGTTCTGCGGTGAGTCAAAGATTTTTGAATCGGACGAAAAACTGATAGTGAATTGTAACTTTCTGGGCCACCTAATGACGATGAATCACTCAAATTGTGTCCCGATTCAATACATCGTCCTCCAGCAGACTTGTCTCCATGGGTCTATTGCTGCCTCGGGCACCTTATGGCCGTTCTGCTGTGAGTCAAAGATTTTCGAATCGGACGAAAAACTGATAGTGAATTGTAACGTTCAGGGCCTCCTAATGACGATGGATCACTCAAATTGCGTCCCGATTCAATACCTCGTACTCCAGCAGACTTGTCTCCATGTGTCTATTGCTACCTCGGGCACCTTATGGCCGTTCTGCTGTGAGTCAAAGATTTTCGAATCGGACGAAAAACTGATAGTGAATTATAACGTTCAGGGCCTCCTAATGACGATGGAACACTCAAATTGCGTCCCGATTCAATACATCGTCCTCCAGCAGACTTGTCTCCATGGGTCTATTGCTGCCTCGGGCACCTTATGGCCGTTCTGCTGTGAGTCAAAGATTTTCGAATCGGACGAAAAACTGATAGTGAATTGTAACGATCAGGGTCACCTAATGACGATGGATCACTCAAATTGCGTCCCGATTCAATACATCGTCTTCCAGCAGACTTGTCTCCATGGGTCTATAGCTGCCTCGGGCACCTTATGGCCGTTCTCCTGTGAGTCAAAGATTTTCGAATCTGACGAAAAACTGATAGTGAATTGTAAC
The DNA here is from genome assembly GCF_023864275.1 of Schistocerca cancellata. Lineage (NCBI taxonomy): Eukaryota > Metazoa > Arthropoda > Insecta > Orthoptera > Acrididae > Schistocerca > Schistocerca cancellata. The sequence continues at coordinate 3,622,973 of NW_026047112.1, forward strand.
TTTCAGGGCCACCTAATGACGATGGATCACTCAAATTGCGTCCCGATACAATACATCGTCCTCCAGCAGACTTGTCTCGATGGGTCTATTGCTGCCTCGGGCACCTTATGGCCGTTCTGCTGTGAGTCAAAGATTTTCGAATCGGACGAAAAACTGATAGTGAATTGTAACGTTCAGGGCCTCCTAATGACGATGGATCACTCAAATTGCGTCCCGATTCAATACCTCGTACTCCAGCAGACTTGTCTCCATGAGTGTATTACTACCTCGGGCACCCTATGGCCGTTCTGCTGTGAGTCAAAAATTTTCGAATCGGACGAAAAACTGATAGTGAATTATATCGTTCAGGGCCTCCTAATGACGATGGAACACTCAAATTGCGTCCCGATTCAATACATCGTCCTCCAGCAGACTTGTCTCCATGGGTCTATTGCTGCCTCGGGCACCTTATGGCCGTTCTGCTGTGAGTCAAAGATTTTCGAATCGGACGAAAAACTGATAGTGAATTGTAACGATCAGGGTCACCTAATGACGATGGATCACTCAAATTGCGTCCCGATTCAATACATCCTCCTCCAGCAGACTTGTCTCCATGGGTCTATAGCTGCCTCGGGCACCTTATGGCCGTTCTCCTGTGAGTCAAAGATTTTCGAATCTGACGAAAAACTGATAGTGAATTGTAACTTTCAGGGCCACCTAATGACGATGGATCACTCAAATTGCGTCCCGATACAATACATCGTCCTCCAGCCGACTTGTCTCCATGGGTCTATTGCTGCCTCGGGCACCTTATGGCCGTTCTGCTGTGACTCAAAGATTTTCGAATCGGACGAAAAACTGATAGTGAATTGTAACGATGGAACACTGAAATTGCGTCCCGATTCAATACATCGTCCTCCAGCCGACTTGACTCCATGGGTCTATTGCTGCCTTGTGCACCATATGGCCGTTCTGCTGTGAGTCTAGATTATCTAATGGGACAAAAAACTGATAGTGAATTGTAACGTTCAGGGCCTCCTAATGACGATGGATCACTCAAATTGTGTCCCGATTCAATACATCGTCCTCCAGCAGACTTGTCTCCATGGGTCTATTGCTGCCTTGGGCACCTTATGGCCGTTCTGCAGTGAGTCAAAGATTTTTGAATCGGACGAAAAACTGATAGTGAATTGTAACTTTCTGGGCCACCTAATGACGATGAATCACTCAAATTGTGTCCCGATTCAATACATCGTCCTCCAGCAGACTTGTCTCCATGGGTCTATTGCTGCCTCGGGCACCTTATGGCCGTTCTGCTGTGAGTCAAAGATTTTCGAATCGGACGAAAAACTGATAGTGAATTGTAACGTTCAGGGCCTCCTAATGACGATGGATCACTCAAATTGCGTCCCGATTCAATACCTCGTACTCCAGCAGACTTGTCTCCATGTGTCTATTGCTACCTCGGGCACCTTATGGCCGTTCTGCTGTGAGTCAAAGATTTTCGAATCGGACGAAAAACTGATAGTGAATTGTAACGATCAGGGTCACCTAATGACGATGGATCACTCAAATTGCGTCCCGATTCAATACATCGTCTTCCAGCAGACTTGTCTCCATGGGTCTATAGCTGCCTCGGGCACCTTATGGCCGTTCTCCTGTGAGTCAAAGATTTTCGAATCTGACGAAAAACTGATAGTGAATTGTAACTTTCAGGGCCACCTAATGACGATGGATCACTCAAATTGCGTCCCGATACAATACATCGTCCTCCAGCAGACTTGTCTCGATGGGTCTATTGCTGCCTCGGGCACCTTATGGCCGTTCTGCTGTGAGTCAAAGATTTTCGAATCGGACGAAAAACTGATAGTGAATTGTAACGTTCAGGGCCTCCTAATGACGATGGATCACTCAAATTGCGTCCCGATTCAATACCTCGTACTCCAGCAGACTTGTCTCCATGAGTGTATTACTACCTCGGGCACCCTATGGCCGTTCTGCTGTGAGTCAAAAATTTTCGAATCGGACGAAAAACTGATAGTGAATTATATCGTTCAGGGCCTCCTAATGACGATGGAACACTCAAATTGCGTCCCGATTCAATACATCGTCCTCCAGCAGACTTGTCTCCATGGGTCTATTGCTGCCTCGGGCACCTTATGGCCGTTCTGCTGTGAGTCAAAGATTTTCGAATCGGACGAAAAACTGATAGTGAATTGTAACGATCAGGGTCACCTAATGACGATGGATCACTCAAATTGCGTCCCGATTCAATACATCGTCCTCCAGCAGACTTGTCTCCATGGGTCTATAGCTGCCTCGGGCACCTTATGGCCGTTCTCCTGTGAGTCAAAGATTTTCGAATCTGACGAAAAACTGATAGTGAATTGTAACTTTCAGGGCCACCTAATGACGATGGATCACTCAAATTGCGTCCCGATACAATACATCGTCCTCCAGCCGACTTGTCTCCATGGGTCTATTGCTGCCTCGGGCACCTTATGGCCGTTGTGCTGTGAGTCAAAGATTTTCGAATCGGACGAAAAACTGATAGTGAATTGTAACTTTCAGGGCCACCTAATGACGATGAATCACTCAAATTGCGTCCCGATTCAATACATCGTCCTCCAGCCGACTTGTCTCCATGGGTCTATTGCTGCCTCGGGCACCTTATGGCCGTTGTGCTGTGAGTCAAAGATTTTCGAATCGGACGAAAAACTGATAGTGAATTGTAACGTTCAGGGCCTCCTAATGACGATGGATCACTCAAATTGCGTCCCGATTCAATACATCGTCCTCCAGCAGACTTGTCTCCATGGGTCTATTGCTGCCTCGGGCACCTTATGGCCGTTCTGCTGTGAGTCAAAGATTTACGAATCGGACGAAAAACTGATAGTGAATTGTAACATTCAGGGCCACCCAATGACGATGGATCACTCAAACTGGGTCCCGATTCAATACATCGTCCTCCAGCAGACTTGTCTCCATGGGTCTATTGCTGCCTCGGGCACCTTATGGCCGTTCTGCTGTGAGTCAAAGATTTTCGAATCTGACGAAAAACTGATAGTGAATTGTAACATTCAGTGCCACCTAATGACGATGGATCACTCAAATTGCTTCCCGATTCAATACATCGTCTTCCAGCAGACTTGTCTCCATGGGTCTATAGCTGCCTCGGGCACCTTATGGCCGTTCTCCTGTGAGTCAAAGATTTTCGAATCTGACGAAAAACTGATAGTGAATTGTAACTTTCAGGGCCACCTAATGACGATGGATCACTCAATTTGCGTCCCGATTCAATACATCGTCCTCCAGCAGACTTGTCTCCATGGGTCTATTGCTGCCTCGGCACCTTATGGCCGTTCTGCTGTGAGTCAAAGATTTACGAATCGGACGAAAAACTGATAGTGAATTGTAACGTTCAGGGCCACCCAATGACGATGGATCACTCAAACTGGGTCCCGATTCAATACATCGTCCTCCAGCAGACTTGTCTCCATGGGTCTATTGCTGCCTCGGGTACATTATGGCCATTCTGCTGTGACTCAAAGATTTTCGAATCGGACGAAAAACTGATAGTGAATTGTAACGATGGAACACAGAAATTGCGACCCGATTCAATACATCGTCCTCCACCAGACTTGTCCCCATGGGTCTATTGCTGTCTCGGGCACCTTATGGTCGTTCTCCCGTGAGTCTAGATTATCGATTGGGACGAAAAACTGATAGTTCATTGTAACATTCAGGGCCTCCTAATGACGATGGATCACTCAAATTGCGTCCCGATTCAATACATCGTCCTCCAGCCGACTTGACTCCATGGATCTATTGCTGCCTCGGGCACCATATGGCCTTTCTGCTGTGAGTCTAGATTATCGAATGGGACGAAAAACTGATAGTGAATTGTAACGTTCAGGGCCACATAATGACGATGGATCACTCAAATTGCGTCCCGATTCAATAACTCGTGCTCCAGCATACTTGCCTCCATGGGTCTATTGCTGCCTCGGGCACCTTATGGCCGTTCTGCTGTGACTCAAAGATATTCGAATCAGACGAAAAACTGATAGTGAATTGTAACATTCAGGGCCACCTTATGACGATGGATCACTCAAATTGCGTCCCGATTCAATACATCGTCCTCCAGCCGACTTGTCTCCATGGGTCTATTGCTGCCTCGGGCACCTTATGGCCGTTCTGCTGTGAGTCAAAGATTTTCGAATCGGACGAAAAACTGATAGTGAATTGTAACATTCAGGGCCACCTAATGACGATGGATCACTCAAATTGCGTCCCGATTCAAAACATCGTCCTCCAGCCGACTTGTCTCCATGGGTCTATTGCTGCCTCGGGCACCTTATGGCCGTTCTGCTGTGAGTCAAAGATTTTCGAATGGGACGAAAAACTGATAGTGAATTGTAACGTTCAGGGCCTCCTAATGACGATGGAACACTCAAATTGCGTCCCGATTCAATACATCGTCCTCCAGCAGACTTGTCTTCACGGGTCTATTGCTGCCTCGGGCACCTTATGGCCGTTCTGCTGTGACTCAAAGATTTTCGAATCGGACGAAAAACTGATAGTGAATTGTAACGATGGAACACTGAAATTGCGTCCCGATTCAATACATCGTCCTCCAGCCGACTTGACTCCATGGGTCTATTGCTGCCTTGTGCACCATATGGCCGTTCTGCTGTGAGTCTAGATTATCGAATGGGACAAAAAACTGATAGTGAATTGTAACGTTCAGGGCCTCCTAATGACGATGGATCACTCAAATTGTGTCCCGATTCAATACATCGTCCTCCAGCAGACTTGTCTCCATGGGTCTATTGCTGCCTTGGGCACCTTATGGCCGTTCTGCTGTGAGTCAAAGATTTTTGAATCGGACGAAAAACTGATAGTGAATTGTAACTTTCTGGGCCACCTAATGACGATGAATCACTCAAATTGTGTCCCGATTCAATACATCGTCCTCCAGCAGACTTGTCTCCATGGGTCTATTGCTGCCTCGGGCACCTTATGGCCGTTCTGCTGTGAGTCAAAGATTTTCGAATCGGACGAAAAACTGATAGTGAATTGTAACGTTCAGGGCCTCCTAATGACGATGGATCACTCAAATTGCGTCCCGATTCAATACCTCGTACTCCAGCAGACTTGTCTCCATGTGTCTATTGCTACCTCGGGCACCTTATGGCCGTTCTGCTGTGAGTCAAAGATTTTCGAATCGGACGAAAAACTGATAGTGAATTATAACGTTCAGGGCCTCCTAATGACGATGGAACACTCAAATTGCGTCCCGATTCAATACATCGTCCTCCAGCAGACTTGTCTCCATGGGTCTATTGCTGCCTCGGGCACCTTATGGCCGTTCTGCTGTGAGTCAAAGATTTTCGAATCGGACGAAAAACTGATAGTGAATTGTAACGATCAGGGTCACCTAATGACGATGGATCACTCAAATTGCGTCCCGATTCAATACATCGTCTTCCAGCAGACTTGTCTCCATGGGTCTATAGCTGCCTCGGGCACCTTATGGCCGTTCTCCTGTGAGTCAAAGATTTTCGAATCTGACGAAAAACTGATAGTGAATTGTAACTTTCAGGGCCACCTAATGACGATGGATCACTCAAATTGCGTCCCGATACAATACATCGTCCTCCAGCAGACTTGTCTCGATGGGTCTATTGCTGCCTCGGGCACCTTATGGCCGTTCTGCTGTGACTCAAAGATTTTCGAATCGGACGAAAAACTGATAGTGAATTGTAACGATGGAACACTGAAATTGCGTCCCGATTCAATACATCGTCCTCCAGCCGACTTGACTCCATGGGTCTATTGCTGCCTTGTGCACCATATGGCCGTTCTGCTGTGAGTCTAGATTATCGAATGGGACAAAAAACTGATAGTGAATTGTAACGTTCAGGGCCTCCTAATGACGATGGATCACTCAAATTGTGTCCCGATTCAATACATCGTCCTCCAGCAGACTTGTCTCCATGGGTCTATTGCTGCCTTGGGCACCTTATGGCCGTTCTGCTGTGAGTCAAAGATTTTTGAATCGGACGAAAAACTGATAGTGAATTGTAACTTTCTGGGCCACCTAATGACGATGAATCACTCAAATTGTGTCCCGATTCAATACATCGTCCTCCAGCAGACTTGTCTCCATGGGTCTATTGCTGCCTCGGGCACCTTATGGCCGTTCTGCTGTGAGTCAAAGATTTTCGAATCGGACGAAAAACTGATAGTGAATTGTAACGTTCAGGGCCTCCTAATGACGATGGATCACTCAAATTGCGTCCCGATTCAATACCTCGTACTCCAGCAGACTTGTCTCCATGTGTCTATTGCTACCTCGGGCACCTTATGGCCGTTCTGCTGTGAGTCAAAGATTTTCGAATCGGACGAAAAACTGATAGTGAATTATAACGTTCAGGGCCTCCAAATGACGATGGAACACTCAAATTGCGTCCCGATTCAATACATCGTCCTCCAGCAGACTTGTCTCCATGGGTCTATTGCTGCCTCGGGCACCTTATGGCCGTTCTGCTGTGAGTCAAAGATTTTCGAATCGGACGAAAAACTGATAGTGAATTGTAACGATCAGGGTCACCTAATGACGATGGATCACTCAAATTGCGTCCCGATTCAATACATCGTCTTCCAGCAGACTTGTCTCCATGGGTCTATAGCTGCCTCGGGCACCTTATGGCCGTTCTCCTGTGAGTCAAAGATTTTCGAATCTGACGAAAAACTGATAGTGAATTGTAACTTTCAGGGCCACCTAATGACGATGGATCACTCAAATTGCGTCCCGATACAATACATCGTCCTCCAGCAGACTTGTCTCGATGGGTCTATTGCTGCCTCGGGCACCTTATGGCCGTTCTGCTGTGAGTCAAAGATTTTCGAATCGGACGAAAAACTGATAGTGAATTGTAACGTTCAGGGCCTCCTAATGACGATGGATCACTCAAATTGCGTCCCGATTCAATACCTCGTACTCCAGCAGACTTGTCTCCATGTGTGTATTACTACCTCGGGCACCCTATGGCCGTTCTGCTGTGAGTCAAAGATTTTCGAATCGGACGAAAAACTGATAGTGAATTATATCGTTCAGGGCCTCCTAATGACGATGGAACACTCAAATTGCGTCCCGATTCAATACATCGTCCTCCAGCAGACTTGTCTCCATGGGTCTATTGCTGCCTCGGGCACCTTATGGCCGTTCTGCTGTGAGTCAAAGATTTTCGAATCGGACGAAAAACTGATAGTGAATTGTGACGATCAGGGTCACCTAATGACGATGGATCACTCAAATTGCGTCCCGATTCAATACATCGTCCTCCAGCAGACTTGTCTCCATGGGTCTATAGCTGCCTCGGGCACCTTATGGCCGTTCTCCTGTGAGTCAAAGATTTTCGAATCTGACGAAAAACTGATAGTGAATTGTAACTTTCAGGGCCACCTAATGACGATGGATCACTCAAATTGCGTCCCGATACAATACATCGTCCTCCAGCCGACTTGTCTCCATGGGTCTATTGCTGCCTCGGGCACCTTATGGCCGTTCTGCTGTGACTCAAAGATTTTCGAATCGGACGAAAAACTGATAGTGAATTGTAACGTTCAGGGCCACCTAATGACGATGAATCACTCAAATTGCGTCCCGATTCAATACATCGTCCTCCAGCCGACTTGTCTCCATGGGTCTATTGCTGCCCTGGGCACCTTATGGCCGTTGTGCTGTGAGTCAAAGATTTTCGAATCGGACGAAAAACTGATAGTGAATTGTAACGTTCAGGGCCTCCTAATGACGATGGATCACTCAAATTGCGTCCCGATTCAATACATCGTCCTCCAGCAGACTTGTCTCCATGGGTCTATTGCTGCCTCGGGCACCTTATGGCCGTTCTGCTGTGAGTCAAAGATTTACGAATCGGACGAAAAACTGATAGTGAATTGTAACATTCAGGGCCACCCAATGACGATGGATCACTCAAACTGGGTCCCGATTCAATACATCGTCCTCCAGCAGACTTGTCTCCATGGGTCTATTGCTGCCTCGGGCACCTTATGGCCGTTCTGCTGTGAGTCAAAGATTTTCGAATCTGACGAAAAACTGATAGTGAATTGTAACATTCAGGGCCACCTAATGACGATGGATCACTCAAATTGCGTCCCGATTCAATACATCGTCTTCCAGCAGACTTGTCTCCATGGGTCTATAGCTGCCTCGGGCACCTTATGGCCGTTCTCCTGTGAGTCAAAGATTTTCGAATCTGACGAAAAACTGATAGTGAATTGTAACTTTCAGGGCCACCTAATGACGATGGATCACTCAAATTGCGTCCCGATTCAATACATCGTCCTCCAGCAGACTTGTCTCCATGGGTCTATTGCTGTCTCGGCACCTTATGGCCGTTCTGCTGTGAGTCAAAGATTTAAGAATCGGACGAAAAACTGATAGTGAATTGTAACGTTCAGGGCCACCCAATGACGATGGATCACTCAAACTGGGTCCCGATTCAATACATCGTCCTCCAGCAGACTTGTCTCCATGGGTCTATTGCTGCCTCGGGTACATTATGGCCATTCTGCTGTGACTCAAAGATTTTCGAATCGGACGAAAAACTGATAGTGAATTGTAACGATGGAACACTGAAATTGCGACCCGATTCAATACATCGTCCTCCACCAGACTTGTCTCCATGGGTCTATTGCTGTCTCGGGCACCTTATGGTCGTTCTCCCGTGAGTCTAGATTATCGATTGGGACGAAAAACTGATAGTTCATTGTAACATTCAGGGCCTCCTAATGACGATGGATCACTCAAATTGCGTCCCGATTCAATACATCGTCCTCCAGCCGACTTGACTCCATGGATCTATTGCTGCCTCGGGCACCATATGGCCTTTCTGCTGTGAGTCTAGATTATCGAATGGGACGAAAAACTGATAGTGAATTGTAACGTTCAGGGCCACATAATGACGATGGATCACTCAAATTGCGTCCCGATTCAATAACTCGTGCTCCAGCATACTTGTCTCCATGGGTCTATTGCTGCCTCGGGCACCTTATGGCCGTTCTGCTGTGACTCAAAGATTTTCGAATCAGACGAAAAACTGATAGTGAATTGTAACATTCAGGGCCACCTTATGACGATGGATCACTCAAATTGCGTCCCGATTCAATACATCGTCCTCCAGCCGACTTGTCTCCATGGGTCTATTGCTGCCTCGGGCACCTTATGGCCGTTCTGCTGTGAGTCAAAGATTTTCGAATCGGACGAAAAACTGATAGTGAATTGTAACATTCAGGGCCACCTAATGCCGATGGATCACTCAAATTGCGTCCCGATTCAATACATCGTCCTCCAGCCGACTTGTCTCCATGGGTCTATTGCTGCCTCGGGCACCTTATGGCCGTTCTGCTGTGAGTCAAAGATTTTCGAATCGGACGAAAAACTGATAGTGAATTGTAACGTTCAGGGCCTCCTAATGACGATGGATCACTCAAATTGCGTCCCGATTCAATACCTCGTACTCCAGCAGACTTGTCTCCATGTGTCTATTGCTGCCTCGGGCACCTTATGGCCGTTCTGCTGTGAGTCAAAGATTTTCGAATCGGACGAAAAACTGATAGTGAATTGTAACGTTCAGGGCCACCTATTGACGATGAATCACTCAAATTGCGTCCCGATTCAATACATCGTCCTCCAGCCGACTTGTCTCCATGGGTCTATTGCTGCCTCGGGCACCTTATGGCCGTTCTGCTGTGAGTCAAAGATTTTCGAATCGGACGAAAAACTGATAGTGAATTGTAACGTTCAGGTCCTCCTAATGACGAAGGAACACTCAAATTACGTCCCGATTCAATACCTCGTGCTCCAGCAGACTTGTCTCCATGGGTCTATTGCTGCCCCGGGCACCTTATGGAAGTTGTGCTGTGAGTCAAAGATTTTCGAATCGGACGAAAAACTGATAGTGAATTGTAACGTTCAGGTCCTCCTAATGACGAAGGAACACTCAAATTACGTCCCGATTCAATACCTCGTCCTCCAGCAGACTTGTCTCCATGGGTCTATTGCTGCCTCGGGCACCTTATGGCCGTTCTGCTGTGACTCAAAGATTTTCGAATCGGACGAAAAACAGATAGTGAATTGTAACGTTCAGGCCTCCTAATGACGATGGAACACTCAAATTGCGTCTCGATTCAATACATCGTCCTCCAGCAGACTTGTCTCCATGGGTCTATTGCTGCCTCGGGCACCTTATGGCCGTTCTGCTGTGAGTCAAAGATTTTCGAATCTGACGAAAAACTGATAGTGAATTGTAACATTCAGGGCCACCTAATGACGATGGATCACTCAAATTGCGTCCCGATTCAATACATCGTCCTCCAGCCGACTTGTCTCCATGGGTCTATTGCTGCCTCGGGCACCTTATGGCCGTTCTGCTGTGACTCAAAGATTTTCGAATCGGACGAAAAACTGATAGTGAATTGTAACGATGGAACACTGAAATTGCGACCCGATTCAATACATCGTCCTCCAGCAGACTTGTCTCCATGGGTCTATTGCTGTCTCGGGCACCTTATGGTCGTTCTCCCGTGAGTCTAGATTATCGAATGGGACGAAAAACTGATAGTTCATTGTAACATTCAGGGCCTCCTAATGACGATGGATCACTCAAATTGCGTCCCGATTCAATACATCGTCCTCCAGCAGACTTGTCTCCATGGGTCTATTGCTGCCTCGGGCACCTTATGGTCGTTCTGCTGTGACTCAAAGATTTTCGAATCAGACGAAAAACTGATAGTGAATTGTAACATTCAGGGCCACCTTATGACGATGGATCACTCAAATTGCGTCCCGATTCAATACATCGTCCTCCAGCCGACTTGTCTCCATGGGTCTATTGCTGCCTCGGGCACCTTATGGCCGTTCTGCTGTGAGTCAAAGAGTATCGAATCGGACGAAAAACTGATAGTGAATTGTAACATTCAGGGCCACCTAATGACGATGGATCACTCAAATTGCGTCCCGATTCAATACATCGTCCTCCAGCCGACTTGTCTCCATGGGTCTATTGCTACCTCGGGCACCTTATGGCCGCTCTGCTGTGAGTCAATGATTTTCGAATCGGACGAAAAACTGATAGTGAATTGTAACGTTCAGGGCCTCCTAATGACGATGGAACACTCAAATTGCGTCCCGATTCAATACATCGTCCTAAAGCAGACTTGCCTTCACGGGTCTATTGCTGCCTCGGGCACCTTATGGCCGTTCTGCTGTGAGTCAAAGATTTTCGAATCGGACGAAAAACTGATAGTGAATTGTAACGTTCAGGGCCTCCTAATGACGATGGATCACTCAAATTGCGTCCCGATTCAATACCTCGTACTCCAGCAGACTTGTCTCCATGTGTCTATTGCTGCCTCGGGCACCTTACGGCCGTTCTGCTGTGAGTCAAAGATTTTCAAATCGGACGAAAAACTGATAGTGAATTGTAACGTTCAGGGCCTCCTAATGACGATGGATCACTCAAATTGCGTCCCGATTCAATACATCGTCCTCCAGCCGACTTGTCTCCATGGGTCTATTGCTGCCTCGGGCACCTTATGGCCGTTCTGCTGTGAGTCAAAGATTTTCGAATCGGACGAAAAACTGATAGTGAATTGTAACATTCAGGGCCACCTAATGACGATGGATCACTCAAATTGCGTCCCGATTCAATACATCGTCCTCCAGCCGACTTGTCTCCATGGGTCTATTGCTACCTCGGGCACCTTATGGCCGCTCTGCTGTGAGTCAATGATTTTCGAATCGGACGAAAAACTGATAGTGAATTGTAACGTTCAGGGCCTCCTAATGACGATGGAACACTCAAATTGCGTCCCGATTCAATACATCGTCCTAAAGCAGACTTGTCTTCACGGGTCTATTGCTGCCTCGGGCACCTTATGGCCGTTCTGCTGTGAGTCAAAGATTTTGGAATCGGACGAAAAACTGATAGTGAATTGTAACGTTCAGGGCCTCCTAATGACGATGGATCACTCAAATTGCGTCCCGATTCAATACCTCGTACTCCAGCAGACTTGTCTCCATGTGTCTATTGCTGCCTCGGGCACCTTATGGCCGTTCTGCTGTGAGTCAAAGATTTTCAAATCGGACGAAAAACTGATAGTGAATTGTAACGTTCAGGGCCTCCTAATGACGATGGATCACTCAAATTGCGTCCCGATTCAATACATCGTCCTCCAGCAGAATTGTCTCCATGGGTCTATTGCTGCCTCGGGCACCTTATGGCCGTTCTGCTGTGAGTCAAAGATTTACGAATCGGACGAAGAACTGATAGTGAATTGTAACGTTCAGGGCCACCCAATGACGATGGATCACTCAAACTGGGTCCAGATTCAATACATCGTCATCCAGCAGACTTGTCTCCATGGGTCTATTGCTGCCTCGGGCACCTTATGGCCGTTCTGCTGTGAGACAAAGATTTTCGAATCTGACGAAAAACTGATAGTGAATTGTAACATTCAGGGCCACCTAATGACGATGGATCACTCAAATTGCGTCCCGATTCAATACATCGTCCTCCAGCCGACTTGTCTCCATGGGTCTATTGCTGCCTCGGGCACCTTATGGCCATTCTGCGGTGACTCAAAGATTTTCGAATCGGACGAAAAACTGATAGTGAATTGTAACGATGGAACACTGAAATTGCGACCTGATTCAATACATCGTCCTCCAGCAGACTTGTCTCCATGGGTCTATTGCTGCCTCGGGCACCTTATGGCCGTTCTGCTGTGAGTCAAAGATTTTCGAATCGGACGAAAAACTGATAGTGAATTGTAACATTCAGGGCCACCTAATGACGATGGATCACTCAAATTGCGTCCCGATTCAATACATCGTCCTCCAGCCGACTTGTCTCCATGGCTCTATTGCTGCCTCGGGCACCTTATGGCCGTTCTGCTGTGAGTCAAAGATTTTCGAATCGGACGAAAAACTGATAGTGAATTGTAACATTCAGGGCCACCTAATGACGATGGATCACTCAAATTGCGTCCCGATTCAATACATCGTCCTCCAGCCGACTTGTCTCCTTGGGTCTATTGCTGCCTCGGGCACCTTATGGCCGTTCTGCTGTGAGTCAATGATTTTCGAATCGGACGAAAAACTGATAGTGAATTGTAACGTTCAGGGTCTCCTAATGACGATGGAACACTCAAATTGCGTCCCGATTCAATACATCGTCCTCCAGCAGACTTGTCTTCACGGGTCTATTGCTGCCTCGGGCACCTTATGGCCGTTCTGCTGTGAGTCAAAGATTTTCGAATCGGACGAAAAACTGATAGTGAATTGTAACGTTCAGGGCCTCCTAATGACGATGGATCACTCAAATTGCGTCCCGATTCAATACCTCGTACTCCAGCAGACTTGTCTCCATGTGTCTATTGCTGCCTCGGGCACCTTATGGCCGTTCTGCTGTGAGTCAAAGATTTTCAAATCGGACGAAAAACTGATAGTGAATTGTAACGTTCAGGTCCTCCTAATGATGAAGGAACACTCAAATTACGTCCCGATTCAATACCTCGTGCTCCAGCAGACTTGTCTCCATGGGTCTATTGCTGCCTCGGGCACCTTATGGCCGTTCTGCTGTGAGTGAAAGATTTTCGAATCGGACGAAAAAGTGATAGTGAATTATAACGTTCAGGGCCTCCTAATGACAATGGAACACTCAAATTGCGTCCCGATTCAATACATCGTCCTCCAGCAGACTTGTCTCCATGGGTCTATTGCTGCCTCGGGCAACTTATGGCCGTTCTGCTGTGAGTCAAAGATTTTCGAATCGGACGAAAAACTGATAGTGAATTGTAACGATCAGGGTCAGCTAATGACGATGGATCACTCAAATTGCGTCCCGATTCAATACATCGTCCTCCAGCAGACTTGTCTCCATGGGTCTATTGCTGCCTCGGGCACCTTATGGCCGTTCTGCTGTGAGTCAAAGATTTTCGAATCGGACGAAAAACTGATAGTGAATTGTAACGTTCAGGGCCACCTAATGACGATGAATCACTCAAATTGCGTCCCGATTCAATACATCGTCCTCCAGCCGACTTGTCTCCATGGGTCTATTGCTGCCTCGGGCACCTTATGGCCGTTCTGCTGTGAGTCAAAGATTTTCGAATCTGACGAAAAACTGATAGTGAATTGTAACATTCAGGGCCACCTAATGACGATGGATCACTCAAATTGCGTCCCGATTCAATACATCGTCCTCCATCCGACTTGTCTCCATGGGTCTATTGCTGCTTCGGGCACCTTATGGCCGTTCTGCTGTGACTCAAAGATTTTCGAATCGGACGAAAAACTGATAGTGAATTGTAACGATGGAACACTGAAATTGCGTCCCGATTCAATACATCGTCCTCCAGCAGACTTGTCTCCATGGGTCTATTGCTGTCTCGGGCACCTTATGGTCGTTCTCCCGTGAGTCTAGATTATCGAATGGGACGAAAAACTGATAGTTAATTGTAACATTCAGGGCCTCCAAATGACGATGGATCACTCAAATTGCGTCCCGATTCAATACATCGTCCTCCAGCCGACTTGACTCCATGGGTCTATTGCTGCCTCGGGCACCATATGGCCTTTCTGCTGTGAGTCTAGATTATCGAATGGGACGAAAAACTGATAGTGAATTGTAACGTTCAGGGCCACCTAATGACGATGGATCACTCAAATTGCGTCCCGATTCAATACATCGTCCTCCTGCAGACTTGTCTCCATGGGTCTATTGCTGCCTTGGGCACCTTATGGCCGTTCTGCTGTGAGTCAAAGATTTTCGAATCGGACGAAAAACCGATAGTGAATTGTGACTTTCAGGGGCACCTAATAACCATGAACCACACAAATTGCGTCCCGATTCAATACATCGTCCTCCAGCAGACTTGTCTCCATGGGTCTATTGCTGCCTTGGGCACCTAATGGCCGTTCTGCTGTGAGTCAAAGATTTTCGAATCGGACGAAAAACTGATAGTGAATTGTAACGTTCAGGGCCTCCTAATGACGATGGATCACTCAAATTGCGTCCCGATTCAATACATCATCCTCCAGCAGACTTGTCTCCATGGGTCTATTGCTGCCTTTGGCACCTTATGGCCGTTCTGCTGTGAGTCAAAGATTTTCGAATCGGACGAAAAACTGATGGTGAATTGTAACTTTCAGAGCCACCTAATGACGATGAATCACTCAAATTGTGTCCCGATTCAATACATCGTCCTCCAGCAGACTTGTATCCATGGGTCTATTGCTGCCTCGGGCACCTTGTGGCCGTTCTGCTGTGAGTCACAGATTTTCGAATCGGACGAAAAACTGATAGTGAATTGTAACGTTCAGGGCCTCCTAATGACGATGGAACACTCAAATTGCGTCCCGATTCAATACCTCGTGCTCCAGATGACTTGTTTCCATGGGTCTATTGCTGCATCGGGCACCTTATGGCCGTTCTGCTGTGAGTCAAAGATTTTCGAATCGGACGAAAAACTGATAGTGAATTGTAACATTCAGGGCCACCTAATGACGATGGAACACTCAAATTGCGTCCCGATTCAATACATCGTCCTCCAGCAGACTTGTCTTCACGGGTCTATTGCTGCCTCGGGCACCTTATGGCCGTTCTGCTGTGAGTCAAAGATTTTCGAATCGGACGAAAAACTGATAGTGAATTGTAACGTTCAGGGCCTCCTAATGACGATGGATCACTCAAATTGCGTCCTGATTCAATACATCGTCGTCCAGCAGACTTGTCTCCATGGGTCTATTTCTGCCTTGGGCACCTTATGGCCGTTCTGCTGTGAGTCAAAGATTTTCGAATCGGACGAAAAACCGATAGTGAATTGTGACTTTCAGGGGCACCTAATAACCATGAACCACACAAATTGCGTCCCGATTCAATACTTCGTCCTCCAGCAGACTTGTCTCCATGGGTCTATTACTGCCTCGGGCACCTTATGGCCGTTGTGCTGTGAGTCAAAGATTTTCGAATCGGACGAAAAACTGATAGTGAATTGTAACCTTCAGGGCCTCCTAATGACGATGGATCACTCAAATTGCGTCCCGATTCAATACATCGTCCTCCAGCAGACTTGTCTCCATGGGTCTATTGCTGTCTCGGGCACCATATGGCCGTTCTCCCGTGAGTCTAGATTCTTGAATGGGACGAAAAACTGATAGTTAATTGTAACATTCAGGGCCTCCTAATGACGATGGATCACTCAAATTGCGTCCCGATTCAATACATCGACCTCCAGCCGACTTGTCTCCATGGGTCTATTGCAGCCTCGGGCACCTTATGGCCGTTCTGCTGTGAGTCAAAGATATTCGAATCGGACGAAAAACTGATAGTGAATTGTAACGTTCAGGGCCACCTAATGACGATGGATCACTCAAACTGGGTCCCGATTCAATAATCGTCCTCCAGCAGACTTGTCTCCATGGGTCTATTGCTGCCTCGGGCACCTTATGGGCGTTCTGCTGTGACTCAAAGATTTTCGAATCGGACGAAAAACTGATAGTGAATTGTAACGTTCAGGCATCCTAATGACGATGGAACACTCAAATTGCGTCTCGATTCAATACATCGTCCTCCAGCAGACTTGTCTCCATGGGTCTATTGCTGCCTCGGGCACCTTATGGCCGTTCTGCTGTGAGTCAAAGATTTTCGAATCTGACGAAAAACTGATAGTGAATTGTAACATTCAGAGCCACCTAATGACGATGGATCACTCAAATTGCGTCCCGATTCCATACATCGTCCTCAAGCCGACTTGACTCCATGGGTCTATTGCTGCTTCGGGCACCTTATGGGCGTTCTGCTGTGACTCAAAGATTTTCGAATCGGACGAAAAACTGATAGTGAATTGTAACGTTCAGGCATCCTAATGACGATGGAACACTCAAATTGCGTCTCGATTCCATACATCGTCCTCCAGCAGACTTGTCTCCATGGGTCTATTGCTGCTTCGGGCACCTTATGGCCGTTCTGCTGTGACTCAAAGATTTTCGAATCGGACGAAAAACTGATAGTGAATTGTAACGATGGAACACTGAAATTGCGTCCCGATTCAATACATCGTCCTCCAGCAGACTTGTCTCCATGGGTCTATTGCTGTCTCGGGCACCTTATGGTCGTTCTCCCGTGAGTCTAGATTATCGAATGGGACGAAAAACTGATAGTTATTTGTAACATTCAGGGCCTCCTAATGACGATGGATCACTCAAATTGCGTCCCGATTCAATACATCGTCCTCCAGCCGACTTGACTCCATGGGTCTATTGCTGCCTCGGGCACCATATGGCCTTTCTGCTGTGAGTCTAGATTATCGAATGGGACGAAAAACTGATAGTGAATTGTAACGTTCAGGGCCACCTAATGACGATGGATCACTAAAATTGCGTCCCGATTCAATACATCGTCCTCCTGCAGACTTGTCTCCATGGGACTATTGCTGCCTTGGGCACCTTATGGCCGTTCTGCTGTGAGTCAAAGATTTTCGAATCGGACGAAAAACCGATAGTGAATTGTGACTTTCAGGGGCACCTAATAACCATGAACCACACAAATTGCGTCCCGATTCAATACATCGTCCTCCAGCAGACTTGTCTCCATGGGTCTATTACTGCCTCGGGCACCTTATGGCCGTTGTGCTGTGAGTCAAAGATTTTCGAATCGGACGAAAAACTGATAGTGAATTGTAACGTTCAGGGCCTCCTAATGACGATGGATCACTCAAATTGCGTCCCGATTCAATACATCGTCCTCCAGCAGACTTGTCTCCATGGGTCTATTGCTGTCTCGGGCACCTTATGGTCGTTCTCCCGTGAGTCTAGATTCTCGAATGGGACGAAAAACAGATAGTTAATTGTAACATTCAGGGCCTCCTAATGACGATGGATCACTCAAATTGCGTCCCGATTCAATACATCGTCCTCCAGCCGACTTGTCTCCATGGGTCTATTGCTGCCTCGGGCACCTTATGGCCGTTCTGCTGTGAGTCAAAGATATTCGAATCGGACGAAAAACTGATAGTGAATTGTAACGTTCAGGGCCACCTAATGACGATGGATCACTCAAACTGGGTCCCGATTCAATAATCGTCCTCCAGCAGACTTGTCTCCATGGGTCTATTGCTGCCTCGGGCACCTTATGGGCGTTCTGCTGTGACTCAAAGATTTTCGAATCGGACGAAAAACTGATAGTGAATTGTAACGTTCAGGCATCCTAATGACGATGGAACACTCAAATTGCGTCTCGATTCAATGCATCGTCCTCCAGCAGACTTGTCTCCATGGGTCTATTGCTGCCTCGGGCACCTTATGGCCGTTCTGCTGTGAGTCAAAGATTTTCGAATCTGACGAAAAACTGATAGTGAATTGTAACATTCAGAGCCACCTAATGACGATGGATCACTCAAATTGCGTCCCGATTCCATACATCGTCCTCAAGCCGACTTGTCTCCATGGGTCAATTGCTGCTTCGGGCACCTTATGGCCGTTCTGCTGTGACTCAAAGATTTTCGAATCGGACGAAAAACAGATAGTGAATTGTAACGATGGAACACTGAAATTGCGTCCCGATTCAATACATCGTCCTCCAGCAGACTTGTCTCCATGGGTCTATTGCTGTTTCGGGCACCTTATGGTCGTTCTCCCGTGAGTCTAGATTATCGAATGGGACGAAAAACTGATAGTTAATTGTAACATTCAGGGCTTCCTAATGACGATGGATCACTCAAATTGCGTCCCGATTCAATACATCGTCCTCCAGCCGACTTGACTCCATGGGTCTATTGCTGCCTCGGGCACCATATGGCCTTTCTGCTGTGAGTCTAGATTATCGAATGGGACGAAAAACTGATTGTGAATTGTAACGTTCATGGCCTCCTAATGACGATGGAACACTCAAATTGCGTCCCGATTCAATACATCGTCCTCCTGCAGACTTGTCTCCATGGGACTATTGCTGCCTTGGGCACCTTATGGCCGTTCAGCTGTGAGTCAAAGATTTTCGAATCGGACGAAAAACCGATAGTGAATTGTGACTTTCTGGGGCACCTAATAACCATGAAGCACACAAATTGCGTCCCGATTCAATACATCGTCCTCCAGCAGACTTGTCTCCATGGGTCTATTGCTGCCTTGGGCACCTAATGGCCGTTCTGCTGTGAGTCAAAGATTTTCGAATCGGACGAAAAACTGATAGTGAATTGTAACATTCAGGCCACCTAATGACGATGGAACCCTCAAATTGCGTCCCGATTCAATACATCGTCCTCCAGCAGACTTGTCTCCATGGGTCTATTGCTGCCTTTGGCACCTTATGGCCGTTCTGCTTTGAGTCAAAGATTTTCGAATCGGACGAAAAACTCATAGTGAATTGTAACTTTCAGAGCCACCTAATGACGATGAATCACTCAAATTGTGTCCCGATTCAATACATCGTCCTCCAGCAGACTTGTCTCCATGGGTCTATTGCTGCCTCGGGCACCTTGTGGCCGTTCTGCTGTGAGTCAAAGATTTTCGAATCGGACGAAAAACTGATAGTGAATTGTAACGTTCAGGGCCTCCTAATGACGATGGATCACTCAAATTGCGTCCTGATTCAATACATCGTCCTCCAGCAGACTTGTCTCCATGGGTCTATTGCTGCCTTGGGCACCTTATGGCCGTTCTGCTGTGAGTCAAAAATTTTCGAATCGGACGAAAAACCGATAGTGAATTGTGACTTTCAGGGGCACCTAATAACCATGAACCACACAAATTGCGTCCCGATTCAATACATCGTCCTCCAGCAGACTTGTCTCCATGGGTCTATTACTGCCTTGGGCACCTTATGGCCGTTCTGCTGTGAGTCAAAGATTTTCGAATCGGACGAAAAACTGATAGTGAATTGTAACGATCAGGCTCACCTAATGACGATGGATCACTCAAATTGCGTCCCGATTCAATACATCGTCCTCCAGCAGACTTGTCTCCATGGGTCTATTGCTGCCTCGGGCACCTTATGGCCTTTGTGCTGTGTGTCAAAGATTTTCGAATCGGACGAAAAACTGATAGTGAATTGTAACGTTCAGGGCCTCCTAATGACGATGGATCACTAAAATTGCGTCCCGATTCAATACATCGTCCTCGAGCAGACTTGTCTCCATGGGTCTATTGCTTCCTCGGGCACCTTATGGCCGTTCTGCTGTGAGTCAAAGATTTTCGAATCGGACGAAAAACTGATAGTGAATTGTAACATTCAGGGCCTCCTAATGACGATGGAACACTCAAATTGCGTCCCGATTCAATACATCGTCCTCCAGCAGACTTGTCTCCATGGGTCTATTGCTGTCTCGGGAACCTTATGGCCGTTCTGCTGTGACTCAAAGATTTTCGAATCGGACGAAAAACTGATAGTGAATTGTAACGATGGAACACCGAAATTGCGTCCCGATTCAATACTTCGTCCTCCAGCAGACTTGTCTCCATCGGTCTATTGCTGTCTCGGGCACCTTATGGTCGTTCTCCCGTGAGTCTAGATTCTCGAATGGGACGAAAAACTGATAGTTAATTGTAACATTCAGGGCCTCCTAATGACGATGGATCACTCAAATTGCGTCCCGATTCAATACATCGTCCTCCAGCCGACTTGTCTCCATGGGTCTATTGCTGCCTCGGGCACCTTATGGCCGTTCTGCTGTGAGTCAAAGATATTCGAATCGGACGAAAAACTGATAGTGAATTGTAACGTTCAGGGCCACCTAATGACGATGGATCACTCAAACTGGGTCCCGATTCAATACATCGTCCTCCATCAGACTTGTCTCCATGGGTCTATTGCTGCCTCGGGCACCTTATGGCCGTTCTGCTGTGACTCAAAGATTTTCGAATCGGACGAAAAACTGATAGTGAATTGTAAAGTTCAGGCCTCCTAATGACGATGGAACACTAAAATTGCGTCTCGATTCAATACATCGTCCTCCAGCAGACTTGTCTCCATAGGTCTATTGCTGCCTCGGGCACCTTATGGCCGTTCTGCTGTGAGTCAAAGATTTTCGAATCTGACGAAAAACTGATAGTGAATTGTAACATTCAGGGACACCTAATGACGATGGATCACTCAAATTGCGTCCCGATTCAATACATCGTCCTCCAGCCGACTTGTCTCCATGGGTCTATTGCTGCTTCGGGCACCTTATCGCCGTTCTGCTGTGACTCAAAAATTTTCGAATCGGACGAAAAACTGATAGTGAATTGTAACGATGGAACACTGAAATTGCGTCCCGATTCAATACATCGTCCTCCAGCAGACTCCATGGGTCTATTGCTGTCTTGGGCACCTTATGGTCGTTCTCCCGTGAGTCTAGATTATCGATTGGGACGAAAAACTGATAGTTAATTGTAACATTCAGGGCCTCCTAATGACGATGGATCACTCAAATTGCGTCCCGATTCAATACATCGTCCTCCAGCCAACTTGACTCCATGGGTCTACTGCTGCCTCGGGCACCATATGGCCTTTCTGCTGTGAGTCTAGATTATCGAATGGGACGAAAAACTGATAGTGAATTGTAACGTTCAGGGCCACCTAATGACGATGGATCATTCAAATTGCGTCCCGATTCAATACATCGTACTCCTGCAGACTTGTCACCATGGGTGTATTGCTGCCTTGTGCACCTTATGGCCGTTCTGCTGTGAGTCAAAGATTTTCGAATCGGACGAAAAACCGATAGTGAATTGTGACTTTCAGGGGCACCTAATAACCATGAACCACACAAATTGCGTCCCGATTCAATACATCGTCCTCCAGCAGACTTGTCTACATGGGTCTATCGCTGCCTTGAGCACCTAATGGCCGTTCTGCTGTGAGTCAAAGATTTTCGAATCGGAGGAAAAACTGATAGTGAATTGTAACTTCCAGAGCCACCTAATGACGATGAATCACTCAAATTGTGTCCCGATTCAATACATCGTCCTCCAGCAGACTTGTCTCCATGGGTCTAATGCTGCCTCGGGCACCTTGTGGCCGTTCTGCTGTGACTCAAAAATTTTCGAATCGGACGAAAAACTGATAGTGAATTGTAACGATGGAACACTGAAATTGCGTCCCGATTCAATACATCGTCCTCCAGCAGACTCCATGGGTCTATTGCTGTCTTGGGCACCTTATGGTCGTTCTCCCGTGAGTCTAGATTATCGAATGGGACGAAAAACTGATAGTGAATTGTAACGTTCAGGGCCACCTAATGACGATGGATCATTCAAATTGCGTCCCGATTCAATACATCGTCCTCCAGCCGACCTGACTCCATGGGTTTATTGCTGCCTTGTGCACCATATGGCCGTTCTGCTGTGAGTCTAGATTATCGAATGGGACAAAAAACTAATAGAGAATTGTAACGTTCAGGGCCTCCTAATGACGATGGATCACTCAAATTGCGTCCCGATTCAATACATCGTCCTCCAGCAGACTTGTCTCCATGGGTCTATTGCTGCCTTTGGCACCGTATGGCCGTTCTGCTGTGAGTCAAAGATTTTCGAATCGGAGGAAAAACTGATAGTGAATTGTAACTTCCAGAGCCACCTAATGACGATGAATCACTCAAATTGTGTCCCGATTCAATACATCGTCCTCCAGCAGACTTGTCTCCATGGGTCTAATGCTGCCTCGGGCACATTGTGGCCGTTCTGCTGTGAGTCAAAGATTTTCGAATCGGACGAAAAACTGATAGTGAATTGTAACGTTGAGGGCCTCCTAATGACGATGGAACACTCAAATTGCGTCCCGATTCAATACCTCGTGCTCCAGCAGACTTGTCTCCATGGGTCTATTGCTGCCTCGGGCACCTTATGGCCGTTCTGCTGTGACTCAAAGATTTTCGAATCGGACGAAAAACTGATAGTGAATTGTAACATTCAGGGCCACCTTATGACGATGGATCACTCAAATTGCGTCCCGATTCAATACATCGTCCTCCAGCCGACTTGTCTCCATGGGTCTATTGCTGCCTCGGGCACCTTAAGGCCGTTCTGCTGTGAGTCAAAGATTTTCGAATCGGACGAAAAACTGATAGTGAATTGTAACATTCAGGGCCACCTAATGACGATGGATCACTCAAATTGCGTCCCGATTCAGTACATCGTCCTGCAGCAGACTTGTCTCCATTGGTCTATTGCTGCCTCGGGCACCTTATGGTCGTTCTCCCGTGAGTCTAGATTATCGAATGGGACGAAAAACTGATAGTTAATTGTAACGTTCAGGCCCTCCTAATGACGATGGGACACTCAAATTGCGTCCCGATTCAATACCTCGTGCTCCAGCAGACTTGTCTCCATGGGTCTATTGCTGCCTCGGGCACCTTATAACCGTTCTGCTGTGACTCAAAGATTTTCGAATCGGACGAAACACTGATAGTGAATTGTAACATTCAGGGCCACCTTATGACGATGGATCACTCAAATTGCGTCCCGATTCAATACATCGTCCTCCAGCCGACTTGTCTCCATGGGTCTATTGCTGCCTCGGGCACCTTGTGGCCGTTCTGCTGTGAGTCAAAGATTTTCGAATCGGACGAAAAACTGATAGTGAATTGTAACGTTCAGGGCCTCCTAATGACGATGGAACACTCAAATTGCGTCCCGATTCAATACCTCGTTCTCCAGCAGACCTGTCTCCATGGGTCTATTGCTGCATCGGGCACCTTATGGCCGTTCTGCTGTGACTCAAAGATTTTCGAATCGGACGAAAAACTGATAGTGAATTGTAACATTCAGGGCCACCTTATGACGATGGATCACTCAAATTGCGTCCCGATTCAATACATCGTCCTCCAGCAGACTTGTCTCCATGGGTCTATTACTGCCTTGGGCACCTTATGGCCGTTCTGCTGTGAGTCAAAGATTTTCGAATCGGACGAAAAACTGATAGTGAATTGTAACGATCAGGCTCACCTAATGACGATGGATCACTCAAATTGCGTCCCGATTCAATACATCGTCCTCCAGCAGACTTGTCTCCATGGGTCTATTGCTGCCTCGGGCACCTTATGGCCAGTGTGCTGTGTGTCAAAGATTTTCGAATCGGACGAAAAACTGATATTGAATTGTAACGTTCAGGGCCTCCTAATGACGATGGATCACTAAAATTGCGTCCCGATTCAATATATCGTCCTCGAGCAGCTTTGTCTCCATGGGTCTATTGCTTCCTCGGGCACCTTATGGCCGTTCTGCTGTGAGTCAAAGATTTTCGAAACGGACGAAAAACTGATAGTGAATTGTAACATTCAGGGCCTCCTAATGACGATGGAACACTCAAATTGCGTCCCGATTCAATACATCGTCCTCCAGCAGACTTGTCTCCATGGGTCTATTGCTGTCTCGGCCACCTTATGGCCGTTCTGCTGTGACTCAAAGATTTTCGAATCGGACGAAAAACTGATAGTGAATTGTAACGATGGAATACCGAAATTGCGTCCCGATTCAATACATCGTCCACCAGCAGACTTGTCTCCATCGGTCTATTGCTGTCTCGGGCACCTTATGGTCGTTCTCCCGTGAGTCTAGATTCTCGAATGGGACGAAAAACTGATAGTTAATTGTAACATTCAGGGCCTCCTAATGACGATGGATCACTCAAATTGCGTCCCGTTTCAATACATCGTCCTCCAGCCGACTTGTCTCCATGGGTCTATTGCTGCCTCGGGCACCTTATGGCCGTTCTGCTGTGAGTCAAAGATATTCGAATCGGACGAAAAACTGATAGTGAATTGTAACGTTCAGCGCCACCTAATGACGATGGATCACTCAAACTGGGTCCCGATTCAATACATCGTCCTCCAGCAGACTTGTCTCCATGGGTCTATTGCTGCCTCGGGCACCTTATGGCCGTTCTGCTGTGACTCAAAGATTTTCGAATCGGACGAAAAACTGATAGTGAATTGTAACGTTCAGGCTTCCTAATGACGATGGAACACTCAAATTGCGTCTCGATTCAATACATCGTCCTCCAGCAGACTTGTCTCCATAGGTCTATTGCTGCCTCGGGCACCTTATGGCCGTTCTGCTGTGAGTCAAAGATTTTCGAATCTGACGAAAAACTGATAGTGAATTGTAACATTCAGGGCCACCTAATGACGATGGATCACTCAAATTGCGTCCCGATTCAATACAACGTCCTCCAGCCGACTTGTCTCCATGGGTCTATTGCTGCTTCGGGCACCTTATCGCCGTTCTGCTGTGACTCAAAAATTTTCGAATCGGACGAAAAACTGATAGTGAATTGTAACGATGGAACACAGAAATTGCGTCCCGATTCAATACATCGTCCTCCAGCAGACTCCATGGGTCTATTGCTGTTTTGGGCACCTTATGGTCGTTCTCCCGTGAGTCTAGATTATCGAATGGGACGAAAAACTGATAGTTAATTGTAACATTCAGGGCCTCCTAATGACGATGGATCACTCAAATTGCGTCCCGATTCAATACATCGTCCTCCAGCCGACTTGACTCCATGGGTCTATTGCTGCCTCGGGCACCATATGGCCTTTCTGCTGTGAGTCTAGATTATCGAATGGGACGAAAAACTGATAGTGAATTGTAACGCTCAGGGCCACCTAATGACGATGGATCATTCAAATTGCGTCCCGATTCAATACATCGTCCTCCTGCAGACTTGTCTCCATGGGTCTATTGCTGCCTTGGGCACCTTATGGCCGTTCTGCTGTGAGTCAAAGATTTTCGAATCGGACGAAAAACCGATAGTGAATTGTGACTTTCAGGGGCACCTAATAACCATGAACCACACAAATTGCGTCCCGATTCAATACATCGTCCTCCAGCAGACTTGTCTACATGGGTCTATTGCTGCCTTGAGCACCTAATGGCCGTTCTGCTGTGAGTCAAAGATTTTCGAATCGGACGAAAAACTGATAGTGAATTGTAACATTCAGGCCACCTAATGACGATGGAACCCTCAAATTGCGTCCCGATTCAATACATCGTCCTCCAGCCGACTTGACTCCATGGGTTTATTGCTGCCTTGTGCACCATATGGCCGTTCTGCTGTGAGTCTAGATTATCGAATGGGACAAAAAACTAATAGTGAATTGTAACGTTCAGGGCCTCCTAATGACGATGGATCACTCAAATTGCGTCCCGATTCAATACATCGTCCTCCAGCAGGCTTGTCTCCATGGGTCTATTGCTGCCTTTGGCACCTTATGGCCGTTCTGCTGTGAGTCAAAGATTTTCGAATCGGACGAAAAACTGATAGTGAATTGTAACTTTCAGAGCTACCTAATGACGATGAATCACTCAAATTGTGTCCCGATTCAATACAACGTCCTCCAGCAGACTTGTCTCCATGGGTCTAATGCTGCCTCGGGCACCTTGTGGCCGTTCTGCTGTGGGTCAAAGATTTTCGAATCGGACGAAAAACAGATAGTGAATTGTAACGTTCAGGGCCTCCTAATGACGATGAAACACTCAAATTGCGTCCCGATTAAATACCTCGTGCTCCAGCAGACTTGTCGCCATGGGTCTATTGCTGCCTCGGGCACCTTATGGCCGTTCTGCTGTGACTCAAAGATTTTCGAATCGGACGAAAAACTGATAGTGAATTGTAACATTCAGGGCCACCTTATGACGATGGATCACTCAAATTGCGTCCCGATTCAATACATCGTCCTCCAGCCGACTTGTCTCCATGGGTCTATTGCTGCCTCGGGCACCTTATGGCCGTTCTGCTGTGAGTCAAAGATTTTCGAATCGGACGAAAAACTGATAGTGAATTGTAACATTCAGGGCCACCTAATGACGATGGATCACTCAAATTGCGTCCCGATTCAATACATCGTCCTGCAGCAGACTTGTCTCCATTGGTCTATTGCTGCCCCGGGCACGTTATGGTCGTTCTCCCGTGAGTCTAGATTATCGAATGGGACGAAAAACTGATAGTTAATTGTAACATTCAGGGCCTCCTAATGACGATGGAACACTCAAATTGCGTCCGGATTCAATACATCGTCCTCCAGCCGACTTGTCTCCATGGGTCTATTGCTGCCTCGGGCACCAAATGGCCGTTCTGCTGTGACTTAAAGATTTTCGAATCGGACGAAAAACTGATAGTGAATTGTAACATTCAGGGCCACCTAATGTCGATGGATCACTCAAATTGCGTCCCGATTCAATACATCGTCCTCCAGCCGACTTGTCTCCATGGGTCTATTGCTGCCTCGGGCACCTTATGGCCGTTCTGCTGTGACTCAAAGGCTTTCGAATCGGACGAAAAACTGATAGTGTATTGTAACATTCAGGGCCACCTAATGACGATGGATCACTCAAATTGCGTCCCGATTCAATACATCGTCCTCCAGCAGACTTGTCTCCATGGGTCTATTGCTGCCTCGGGCACCTTATGGCCGTTCTGCTGTGAGTGAAAGATATTCGAATCGGACGAAAAACTGATAGTGAATTGCCCCGATTCAATACATCGTCGTCCAGCCGACTTGTCTCCATGTGTCTATTGCTGACTCGGGCACCTTATGGCAGTTCTGCTGTGAGTCAAAGATTTTCGAATCGGACGAAAAACTGATAGTGAATTGTAACATTCAGGGCCACCTAATGACGATGGATCACTCAAATTGCGTCCCTCCAGCTGACTTGTCTCCATGGGTCTATTGCTGCCTCGGGCACCTTATGGCCGTTCTGCTGTGAGACAAAGATTTTCGAATCGGACGAAAAACTGATAGTGAATTGTAACATTCAGGGCCATCTAATGACGATGGATCACTCAAATTGCGTCCCGATTCAATACATCGTCCTCCAGCCGACTTGTCTCCATGGGTCTATTGCTGCATCGGGCACCTTATGGCCGTTCTGCTGTGAGTCAAAGATTTTCGAATCGGACGAAAAACTGATAGTGAATTGTAACGGTCAGGGCCACCTAATGACGATGGAACACTCAAGTTGCGTCCCGATTCAATACATCGTCCTCCAGCTGACTTGTCTCCATGGGTCTATTGCTGCCTCGGGCACCTTATGGCCGTTCTGCTGAGAGTCAAAGATTTTCGAATGTGACGAAAAACTGATAGTGAATTGTAACATTCAGGGCCACCTAATGACGATGGATCACTCAAATTGCGTCCCGATTCAATACATCGTCCTCCAGCCGAATCGTCTCCATGGGTCTATTGCTGCCTCGGGCACCTTATCGCAGTTCTGCTGTGAGTCAAAGATTTTCGAATCGGACGAAAAACTGATAGTGTATTGTAACATTCAGGGCCACCTAATGACGATGGATCACTCAAATTGCGTCCCGATTCAATACATCGTCCTCCAGCAGACTTGTCTCCATGGGTCTATTGCTGCCTCGGGCACCTTATGGCCGTTCTGCTGTGAGTGAAAGATATCCGAATCGGACGAAAAACTGATAGTGAATTGTCCCGATTCAATACATCGTCCTCCAGCCGACTTGTCTCCATGGGTCTATTACTGCCTCGGGCACCTTATGGCAGTTCTGCTGTGAGTCAAAGATTTTCGAATCGGACGAAAAACTGATAGTGAATTGTAACATTCAGGGCCACCTAATGACGATGGATCATTCAAATTGCGTCCCTCCAGCTGACTTGTCTCCATGGGTCTATTGCTGCCTCGGGCACCTTATGGCCGTTCTGCTGTGAGTCAAAGATTTTCGGATCGGACGAATAACTGATAGTGAATTGTAACATTCAGGGCCACCTAATGACGTTGGATCACTCAAATTGCGTCCCGATTCAATACATCGTCCTCCAGCCGACTTGTCTCCATGGGTCTATTGCTGCCTCGGGCACCTTATGGCCGTTCTGCTGTGAGTCCAAGATTTTCGAATCTGACGAAAAACTGATAGTGAATTATAACATTCAGGGCCACCTAATGACGATGGATCACTCAAATTGCGTCCCGATTCAATACATAGTCCTCCAGCCGACTTGTCTCCATGGGTCTATTGCTGCCTCGGGCACCTTATGGCCGTTCTGCTATGACTCAAAGATTTTCGAATCGGACGAAAAACTGATAGTGAATTGTAACGATGGAACACTGAAATTGCGTCCAGATTCAATACATCGTCCTCCAGCAGACTTGTCTCCATGGGTCTATTGCTGCCTCAGGCACCTTATGGCCGTTCTGCTGTGAGTCCAAGATTTTCGAATCTGACGAAAAACTGATAGTGAATTATAACATTCAGGGCCACCTAATGACGATGGATCACTCAAATTGCGTCCCGATTCAATACATAGTCCTCCAGCCGACTTGTCTCCATGGGTCTATTGCTGCCTCGGGCACCTTATGGCCGTTCTGCTATGACTCAAAGATTTTCGAATCGGACGAAAAACTGATAGTGAATTGTAACGATGGAACACTGAAATTGCGTCCAGATTCAATACATCGTCCTCCAGCAGACTTGTCTCCATGGGTCTATTGCTGCCTCAGGCACCTTATGGCCGTTCTGCTGTGAGTCAAAGATTTTCGAATCGGACGAAAAACTGATAGTGAATTGTAACGTTCAGGGCCACCTAATGACGATGGATCACTCAAATTGCGTCCCGATTCAATACATCGCCCTCCAGCAGACTTGTCTCCATGGGTCTATTGCTGCCTCGGGCACCTTATGGCCGTTCTGCTGTGAGTCAAAGATTTTCGAATCGGACGAAAAACTGATAGTGAATTGTAACGTTCAGGGCCTCCTAATGACGATGGATCACTCAAATTGCGTCCCGATTCAAAACATCGTCCTCCAGCAGACTTGTCTCCATGGGTCTATTGCTGCCTTGGGCACCTTATGGCCGTTCTGCTGTGAGTCAAAGATTTTCGAATCGGACGAAAAACCGATAGTGAATTGTGACTTTCAGGGGCACCTAATAACCATGAACCACACAAATTGCGTCCCGATTCAATACATCGTCCTCCAGCAGACTTGTCTCCATGGGTCTATTGCTGCCTTGGGCACCTTATGGCCGTTCTGCTGTGAGTGAAAGATATTCGAATCGGAGGAAAAACTGATAGTGAATTGTCCCGATTCAAAACATCGTCCTCCAGCCGACTTGTCTCCATGGGTCTATTGCTGCCTCGGGCACCTTATGGCAGTTCAGCTGTGAGTCAAAGATTTTCGAATCGGACGAAAAACTGATAGTGAATTGTAACATTCAGGGCCACCTAATGACGATGGATCACTCAAATTGCGTCCCTCCAGCTGACTTGTCTCCATGGGTCTATTGCTGCCTCGGGCACCTTATGGCCGTTCTGCTGTGAGTCAAAGATTTTCGGATCGGACGAATTACTGATAGTGAATTGTAAAATTCAGGGCCACCTAATGACGTTGGATCACTCAAATTGCGTCCCGATTGAATACATCGTCCTCCAGCTGACTTGTCTCCATGGGTCTATTGCTGCCTCGGGCACCTTATGGCCGTTCTGCTGTGACTCAAAGATTTTCGAATCGGACGAAAAACTGATAGTGAATTGTAACGTTCAGGCCTCCTAATGACGATGGAACACTCAAATTGCGTCTCGATTCAATACATCGTCCTCCAGCAGACTTGTCTCCAGGAGTCTATTGCTGCCTCGGGCACCTTATGGCCGTTCTGCTGTGAGTCCAAGATTTTCGAATCTGACGAAAAACTGATAGTGAATTGTAACATTCAGGGCCACCTAATGACGATGGATCACTCAAATTGCGTCCCGATTCAATACATAGTCCTCCAGCCGACTTGTCTCCACGGGTCTACTGCTGCCTCGGGCTCCTTATGGCCGTTCTGCTGTGACTCAAAGATTTTCGAATCGGACGAAAAACTGATAGTGAATTGTAACGATGGAACACTGAAATTGCGTCCCGATTCAATACATCGTCCTCCAGCAGACATGTCTCCATGGGTCTATTGCTGCCTTGGGCAACTTATGGCCGTTCTGCTGTGAGTCAAAGATTTTCGAATCGGACGAAAAACTGATAGTGAATTGTAACATTCAGGGCCACCTAATGACGATGGAACACTCAAATTGCGTCCCGATTCAATACATCGTCCTCCAGCCGACTTGACTCCATGGGTCTATTGCTGCCTTGTGCACAATATGGCCGTTCTGCTGTGAGTCTAGATTATCGAATGGGACAAAAAACTGATAGTGAATTGTAACGTTCAGGGCCTCCTAATGACGATGGATCACTCAAATTGCGTCCCGATTCAATACATCGTCCACCAGCAGACTTGTCTCCATGGGTCTATTGCTGCCTTGGGCACCTTAAGGCCGTTCTGCTGTGAGTCAAAGATTTTCGAATCGGACGAAAAACTGATAGTGAATTGTAACTTTCAAGGCCACCTAATGACGATGAATCACTCAAATTGTGTCCCGATTAGATACATCGTCCTCCAGCAGACTTGTCTCCATGGGTCTATTGCTGCCTCGGGCACCTTGTGACCGTTCTGCTGTGAGTCAAAGATTTTCGAATCGGACGAAAAACTGATAGTGAATTGTAACGTTCAGGGCCTCCTAATGACGATGGAACACTCAAATTGCGTCCCGATTCAATACCTCGTGCTCCAGCAGACTTGTCTCCATGGGTCTATTGCTGCCTCGGGCACCTTATGGCCGTTCTGCTGTGACTCAAAGATTTTCGAATCGGACGAAAAACTGATAGTGAATTGTAACATTCAGGGCCACCTTATGACGATGTATCACTCAAATTGCGTCCTGATTCAATACATCGTCCTCCAGCCGACTTGTCTCCATGGGTCTATTGCTGCCTCGGGCACCTTATGGCCGTTCTGCTGTGAGTGAAAGATATTCGAATCGGACGAAAAACTGATAGTGAATTGTCCCGATTCAATACATCGTCCTCCAGCCGACTTGACTCCATGGGTCTATTGCTGCCTCGGGCACCTTATGGCAGTTCTGCTGTGAGTCAAAGATTTTCGAATCGGACGAAAAACTGATAGTGAATTGTAACCTAATGACGATGGATCACTCAAATTGCGTCCCTCCAGCTGACTTGTTTCCGTGGGTCTATTGCTGCCTCGGGCACCTTGTGGCCGTTCTGCTGTGAGTCAAAGATTTTCGGATCGGACGAATAACTGATAGTGAATTGTAACATTCAGGGCCACCTAATAACGTTGGATCACTCAAATTGCGTCCCGATTCAATACATCGTCCTCCAGCCGACTTGTCTCCATGGGTCTATTGCTGCCTCGGGCACCTTATGGCCGTTCTGCTGTGACTCAAAGATTTTCGATTCGGACGAAAAACTGATAGTGAATTGTAACGTTCAGGCCTCCTAATGACGATGGAACACTCAAATTGCGTCTCGATTCAATACATCGTCCTCCAGCAGACTTGTCTCCAGGAGTCTATTGCTGCCTCGGGCACCTTATGGCCGTTCTGCTGTGAGTCCAAGATTTTCGAATCTGACGAAAAACTGATAGTGAATTGTAACATTCAGGGCCACCTAATGACGATGGATCACTCAAATTGCGTCCCGATTCAATATATAGTCCTCCAGCCGACTTGTCTCCATGGCTCTATTGCTGCCTCGTTCACTTTATGGCCGTTCTGCTGTGACTCAAAGATTTTCGAATCGGACGAAAAACTGATAGTGAATTGTAACGATGGAACACTGAAATTGCGTCCCGATTCAATACATCGTCCTCCAGCAGATTTGTCTCCATGGGTGTATTGCTGCCTTGGGCACCTTATGGCCGTTCTGCTGTGAGTCAAAGATTTTGGAATCGGACGAAAAACTGATAGTCAATTGTAACATTCAGGGCCACCTAATGACGATGGAACACTCAAATTGCGTCCCGATTCAATACATCGTCCTCCAGCCGACTTGACTCCATGGGTCTATTGCTGCCTTGTGCACCATATGGCCGTTCTGCTGTGAGTCTAGATTATCGAATGGGACAAAAAAGTGATAGTGAATTGTAACGTTCAGGGCCTCCTAATGACGATGGATCACTCAAATTGCGTCCCGATTCAATACATCGTGCTCCAGAAGACTTGTCTCCGTGGGTCTATTGCTGCCTTGGGCACCTTATGGCCGTTCTGCTGTGAGTCAAAGATTTTCGAATCGGACGAGAAACTGATAGTGAATTGTAACTTTCAGGGCCACCTAATGACGATGAATCACTCAAATTGTGTCCCGATTCAATACATCGTCCTCCAGCAGACTTGTCTCCATGGGTCTATTGCTGCCTCGGGCACCTTGTGGCCGTTCTGCTGTGAGTCAAAGATTTTCGAATCGGACGAAAAACTTATAGTGAATCGTAACGTTCAGGGCCTCCTAATGACGATGGAACACTCAAATTGCGTCCCGATTCAATACCTCGTGCTCCAGCAGACTTGTCTCCATGGGTCTATTGCTGCCTCGGGCACCTTATGGCCGTTCTGCTGTGAGTCAAAGATTTTCGAATCGGACGAAAAACTGATAGTGAATTGTAACATTCAGGGCCACCTTATGACGATGGATCACTCAAATTGCGTCCCGATTCAATACATCGTCCTCCAGCCGACTTGTCTCCATGGGTCTATTGCTGCCTCGGGCACCTTATGGCCGTTCTGCTGTGACTCAAAGATTTTCGAATCGGACGAAAAACTGATAGTGAATTGTAACGTTCAGGGCCACCTAATGACGATGGATCACTCAAATTGCGTCCCGATTCAATACATCGCCCTCCAGCAGACTTGTCTCCATGGGTCTATTGCTGCCTCGGGCACCTTATGGCCGTTCTTCTGTGAGTCAAAGATTTTCGAATCGGACGAAAAACTGATAGTGAATTGTAACGTTCAGGGACACCTAATGACGATGGATCACTCAAATTGCGTCCCGATTCAATACATCGTCCTCCAGCAGACTTGTCTCCATGGGTCTATTGCTGCCTCGGGCACCTTATGGCCGTTCTGCTGTGAGTCAAAGATTTTCGAATCGGACGAAAAACTGATAGTGGATTGTAACGTTCAGGTCCTCCTAATGACGATGGAACACTCAAATTGCGTCCCGATTCAATACCTCGTGCTCCAGCAGACTTGTCTCCATTTGTGTATTGCTGCCTCGGGCACCTTATGGCCGCTCTGCTGTGAGTCAAAGATTTTCGAATCGGACGAAAAACTAATAGTGAATTGTAACGTTCATGGCCTCCTAATGACGATGGATCACTCAAATTGCGTCCCGATTCAATAGATCGTCCTCCAGCAGACTTGTCTCCATGGGTCTATTGCTGCCTTGGGCACCTTATGGCCGTTCTGCTGTGAGTCAAAGATTTTCGAATCGGACGAAAAACCGATAGTGAATTGTGACTTTCAGGGGCACCTAATAACCATGAACCACACAAATTGCGTCCCGATTCAATACATCGTCCTCCAGCAGACTTGTCTCCATGGGTCTATTGCTGCCTTGGGCACCTTATGGCCGTTCTGCTGTGAGTCAAAGATTTTCGAATCGGACGAAAAACTGATAGTGAACTGTTACAGTCAGGACCACCTAATGACGATGGAACACTCAAATTGCGTCCCGATCCAATACATCGTCCTCCAGCCGACTTGACTCCATGGGTCTATTGCTGCCTTGTGCACCATATGGCCGTTCTGCTGTGAGTCTAGATTATCGAATGGGACAAAAAACTGATAGTGATTTGTAACGTTCAGGGCCTCCTAATGACGATGGATCACTCAAATTGCGTCCCGATTCAATACATCGTCCTCCAGCAGACTTGTCTCCATGGATCTATTGCTGCCTTGGGCACCTTATGGCCGTTCTGCTGTGAGTCAAAGATTTTCGAATCGGACGAAAAACTGATAGTGAATTGTAACTTTCAGGGCCACCTAATGACGATGAATCACTCAAATTGTGTCCCGATTCAATACATAGCCCTCCAGCAGACTTGTCTCCATGGGTCTATTGCTGCCTCGGGCACCTTGTGGCCGTTCTGCTGTGAGTCAAAGATTTTCGAATCGGACGAAAAACTGATAGTGAATTGTAACGTTCAGGGCCTCCTAATGACGATGGAACACTCAAATTGCGTCCCGATTCAGTACATCGTCAACCAGCAGACCTGTCTTCACGGGTCTATTGCTGCTCGGGCACCTTATGGCCGTTCTGCTGTGAGTCAAAGATTTTCGAATCGGACGAAAAACTGATAGTGAATTGTAACGTTCAGGGCCTCCTAATGACGATGGATCACTCAAATTGCGTCCCGATTCAATACCTCGTACTCCAGCAGACTTGTCTCCATGTGTCTATTGCTACCTCGGGCACGTTATGGCCGTTCTGCTGTGAGTCAAAGATTTTCGAATCGGCCGAAAAACTGATAGTGAATTGTAACGTTCAGGGCCTCCTAATGACGATGGATCACTCAACTTGCGTCCCGATTCAATACCTCGTACTCCAGCAGACTTATCTCCATGTGTCTATTGCTGCCTCGGGCACCTTATGGCCGTTCTGCTGTGAGTCAAATATTTTCGAATCGGACGAAAAACTGATAGTGAATTGTAACGTTCAGGGCCACCTAATGACGATGAATCACTCAAATTGGGTCCCGATTCAATACATCGTCCTCCAGCCGACTTGTCTCCATGGGTCTTTTGCTGCCTCGGGCACCTTATGGCCGTTCTGCTGTGAGTCAAAGATTTTCGAATCGGACGAAAAACTGATAGTGAATTGTAACGTTCAGGTCCTCCTAATGACGAAGGAACACTCAAATTACGTCCCGATTCAATACCTCGTGCTCCAGCAGACTTGTCTCCATGGGTCTATTGCTGCCTCGGGCACCTTATGGCCGTTCTGCTGTCAGTAAAAGATTTTCGAATCGGACGAAAAAGTGATAGTGAATTATAACGTTCAGGGCCTCCTAATGACGATGGAACACTCATATTGCGTCCCGATTCAATACATCGTCCTCCAGCAGACTTGTCTCCATGGGTTTATTGCTGCCTCTGGCACCTTATGGCCATTCTGCTGTGAGTCAAAGATTTTCGAATCGGACGAAAAACTGATAGTGAATTGTAACGATCAGGGTCACCTAATGACGATGGATCACTCAAATTGCGTCCCGATTCAATACATCGTCCTCCAGCCGACTTGTCTCCATGGGTCTATTGCTGCCTCGGGCACCCTATGGCCGTTCTGCTGTGAGTCAAAGATTTTCGAATCGGACGAAAAACTGATAGTGAATTGTAACATTCAGGGCCACCTAATGACGATGGATCACTCAAATTGCGTCCCGATTCAATACATCGTCCTCCAGCCGACTCGTCTCCATGGGTCTATTGCTGCCTCGGGCACCTTATGGCCGTTCTGCTGTGAGTCAAAGATTTTCGAATCGGACGAAAAACTGATAGTGAATTGTAACGTTCAGGGCCTCCTAATGACGATGGAACACCTAAATTGCGTCCCGATTCAATACATCGTCCTCCAGCAGACTTGTCTTCACGGGTCTATTGCTGCCTGGGGCACCTTATGGCCGTTCTGCTGTGAGTCAAAGATTTTCGAATCGGACGAAAAGCTGATAGTGAATTGTAACGATCAGGGCCTCCTAATGACGATGGATCACTCAAATTGCGTCCCGATTCAATACCTCGTACTCCAGCAGACTTGTCTCCATGTGTCTATTGCTTCCTCGGGCACCTTATGGCCGTTCTGCTGTGAGTCAAAGATTTTCGAATCGGACGAAAAACTGATAGTGAATTGTAACGTTCAGGGCCTCCTAATGACGATGGATCACTTAAATTGCGTCCCGATTCAATACCTCGTACTCCAGCAGACTTGTCTCCATGTGTCTATTGCTGACTCGGGCGCCTTATGGCCGTTCTGCTGTGAGTCAAAGATTTTCGAATCGGACGAAAAGCTGATAGTGAATTGTAACGTTCAGGGCCACCTAATGACAATGAATCACTCAAATTGCGTCCCGATTCAATACATCGTACTCCAGCAGACTTGTCTCCATGTGTCTATTGCTTCCTCGGGCACCTTATGGCCGTTCTGCTGTGAGTGAAAGATATTCGAATCGGACGAAAAACTGATAGTGAATTGTCCCGATTCAATACATCGTCCTCCAGCCGACTTGACTCCATGGGTCTATTGCTGCCTCGGGCACCTTATGGCCGTTCTGCTGTGAGTCAAAGATTTTCGAATCGGACGAAAAACTGATAGTGAATTGTAACGTTCAGGGCCTCCTAATGACGATGGATCACTCAAATTGCGTCCCGATTCAATACCTCGTACTCCAGCAGACTTGTCTCCAGGAGTCTATTGCTGCCTCGGGCACCTTATGGCCAATCTGCTGTGAGTCCAAGATTTTCGAATCTGACGAAAAACTGATAGTGAATTGTAACATTCAGGGCCACCTAATGACGATGGATCACTCAAATTGCGTCCCGATTCAATATATAGTCCTCCAGCCGACTTGTCTCCATGGCTCTATTGCTGCCTCGTTCACTTTATGGCCGTTCTGCTGTGACTCAAAGATTTTCGAATCGGACGAAAAACTGATAGTGAATTGTAACGATGGAACACTGAAATTGCGTCCCGATTCAATACATCGTCCTCCAGCAGACTTGTCTCCATGGGTGTATTGCTGCCTTGGGCACCTTATGGCCGTTCTGCTGTGAGTCAAAGATTTTCGAATCGGACGAAAAACTGATAGTGAATTGTAACATTCAGGGCCACCTAATGACGATGGAACACTGAAATTGCGTCCCGATTCAATACATCGTCCTCCAGCCGACTTGACTCCATGGGTCTATTGCTGCCTTGTGCACCATATGGCCGTTCTGCTGTGAGTCTAGATTATCGAATGGGACAAAAAAGTGATAGTGAATTGTAACGTTCAGGGCCTCCTAATGACGATGGATCATTCAAATTGCGTCCCGATTCAATACATCGTGCTCCAGAAGACTTGTCTCCGTGGGTCTATTGCTGCCTTGGGCACCTTATGGCCGTTCTGCTGTGAGTCAAAGATTTTCGAATCGGACGAGAAACTGATAGTGAATTGTAACGTTCAGGTCCTCCTAATGACGATGGATCACTCAAATTGCGTCCCGATTCAATACCTCGTACTCCAGCAGACTTATCTCCATGTGTCTATTGCTGCCTCGGGCACCTTATGGCCGTTCTGCTGTGAGTCAAACATTTTCGAATCGGACGAAAAACTGATAGTGAATTGTAACGTTCAGGGCCACCTAATGACGATGAATCACTCAAATTGGGTCCCGATTCAATACATCGTCCTCCAGCCGACTTGTCTCCATGGGTCTTTTGCTGCCTCGGGCACCTTGTGCCCGTTCTGCTGTGAGTCAAAGATTTTCGAATCGGACGAAAAACTGATAGTGAATTGTAACGTTCAGGTCCTCCTAATGACGAAGGAACACTCAAATTACGTCCCGATTCAATACCTCGTGCTCCAGCAGACTTGTCTCCATGGGTCTATTGCTGCCTCGGGCACCTTATGGCCGTTCTGCTGTGAGTCAAAGATTTTCGAATCGGACGAAAAACTGATAGTGAATTGTAACATTCAGGGCCACCTTATGACGATGGATCACTCAAATTGCGTCCCGATTCAATACATCGTCCTCCAGCCGACTTGTCTCCATGGGTCTATTGCTGCCTCGGGCACCTTATGGCCGTTCTGCTGTGACTCAAAGATTTTCGAATCGGACGAAAAACTGATAGTGAATTGTAACGTTCAGGGCCACCTAATGACGATGGATCACTCAAATTGCGTCCCGATTCAATACATCGCCCTCCAGCAGACTTGTCTCCATGGGTCTATTGCTGCCTCGGGCACCTTATGGCCGTTCTTCTGTGAGTCAAAGATTTTCGAATCGGACGAAAAACTGATAGTGAATTGTAACGTTCAGGGACACCTAATGACGATGGATCACTCAAATTGCGTCCCGATTCAATACATCGTCCTCCAGCAGACTTGTCTCCATGGGTCTATTGCTGCCTCGGGCACCTTATGGCCGTTCTGCTGTGAGTCAAAGATTTTCGAATCGGACGAAAAACTGATAGTGGATTGTAACGTTCAGGTCCTCCTAATGACGATGGAACACTCAAATTGCGTCCCGATTCAATACCTCGTGCTCCAGCAGACTTGTCTCCATTTGTGTATTGCTGCCTCGGGCACCTTATGGCCGCTCTGCTGTGAGTCAAAGATTTTCGAATCGGACGAAAAACTAATAGTGAATTGTAACGTTCATGGCCTCCTAATGACGATGGATCACTCAAATTGCGTCCCGATTCAATAGATCGTCCTCCAGCAGACTTGTCTCCATGGGTCTATTGCTGCCTTGGGCACCTTATGGCCGTTCTGCTGTGAGTCAAAGATTTTCGAATCGGACGAAAAACCGATAGTGAATTGTGACTTTCAGGGGCACCTAATAACCATGAACCACACAAATTGCGTCCCGATTCAATACATCGTCCTCCAGCAGACTTGTCTCCATGGGTCTATTGCTGCCTTGGGCACCTTATGGCCGTTCTGCTGTGAGTCAAAGATTTTCGAATCGGACGAAAAACTGATAGTGAACTGTTACAGTCAGGACCACCTAATGACGATGGAACACTCAAATTGCGTCCCGATCCAATACATCGTCCTCCAGCCGACTTGACTCCATGGGTCTATTGCTGCCTTGTGCACCATATGGCCGTTCTGCTGTGAGTCTAGATTATCGAATGGGACAAAAAACTGATAGTGATTTGTAACGTTCAGGGCCTCCTAATGACGATGGATCACTCAAATTGCGTCCCGATTCAATACATCGTCCTCCAGCAGACTTGTCTCCATGGATCTATTGCTGCCTTGGGCACCTTATGGCCGTTCTGCTGTGAGTCAAAGATTTTCGAATCGGACGAAAAACTGATAGTGAATTGTAACTTTCAGGGCCACCTAATGACGATGAATCACTCAAATTGTGTCCCGATTCAATACATAGTCCTCCAGCAGACTTGTCTCCATGGGTCTATTGCTGCCTCGGGCACCTTGTGGCCGTTCTGCTGTGAGTCAAAGATTTTCGAATCGGACGAAAAACTGATAGTGAATTGTAACGTTCAGGGCCTCCTAATGACGATGGAACACTCAAATTGCGTCCCGATTCAGTACATCGTCAACCAGCAGACTTGTCTTCACGGGTCTATTGCTGCTCGGGCACCTTATGGCCGTTCTGCTGTGAGTCAAAGATTTTCGAATCGGACGAAAAACTGATAGTGAATTGTAACGTTCAGGGCCTCCTAATGACGATGGATCACTCAAATTGCGTCCCGATTCAATACCTCGTACTCCAGCAGACTTGTCTCCATGTGTCTATTGCTACCTCGGGCACGTTATGGCCGTTCTGCTGTGAGTCAAAGATTTTCGAATGGGCCGAAAAACTGATAGTGAATTGTAACGTTCAGGGCCTCCTAATGACGATGGATCACTCAACTTGCGTCCCGATTCAATACCTCGTACTCCAGCAGACTTATCTCCATGTGTCTATTGCTGCCTCGGGCACCTTATGGCCGTTCTGCTGTGAGTCAAATATTTTCGAATCGGACGAAAAACTGATAGTGAATTGTAACGTTCAGGGCCACCTAATGACGATGAATCACTCAAATTGGGTCCCGATTCAATACATCGTCCTCCAGCCGACTTGTCTCCATGGGGCTTTTGCTGCCTCGGGCACCTTATGGCCGTTCTGCTGTGAGTCAAAGATTTTCGAATCGGACGAAAAACTGATAGTGAATTGTAACGTTCAGGTCCTCCTAATGACGAAGGAACACTCAAATTACGTCCCGATTCAATACCTCGTGCTCCAGCAGACTTGTCTCCATGGGTCTATTGCTGCCTCGGGCACCTTATGGCCGTTCTGCTGTCAGTAAAAGATTTTCGAATCGGACGAAAAAGTGATAGTGAATTATAACGTTCAGGGCCTCCTAATGACGATGGAACACTCATATTGCGTCCCGATTCAATACATCGTCCTCCAGCAGACTTGTCTCCATGGGTTTATTGCTGCCTCTGGCACCTTATGGCCGTTCTGCTGTGAGTCAAAGATTTTCGAATCGGACGAAAAACTGATAGTGAATTGTATCGATCAGGGTCACCTAATGACGATGGATCACTCAAATTGCGTCCCGATTCAATACATCGTCCTCCAGCCGACTTGTCTCCATGGGTCTATTGCTGCCTCGGGCACCCTATGGCCGTTCTGCTGTGAGTCAAAGATTTTCGAATCGGACGAAAAACTGATAGTGAATTGTAACATTCAGGGCCACCTAATGACGATGGATCACTCAAATTGCGTCCCGATTCAATACATCGTCCTCCAGCCGACTCGTCTCCATGGGTCTATTGCTGCCTCGGGCACCTTATGGCCGTTCTGCTGTGAGTCAAAGATTTTCGAATCGGACGAAAAACTGATAGTGAATTGTAACGTTCAGGGCCTCCTAATGACGATGGAACACTCAAATTGCGTCCCGATTCAATACATCGTCCTCCAGCAGACTTGTCTTCACGGGTCTATTGCTGCCTGGGGCACCTTATGGCCGTTCTGCTGTGAGTCAAAGATTTTCGAATCGGACGAAAAGCTGATAGTGAATTGTAACGATCAGGGCCTCCTAATGACGATGGATCACTCAAATTGCGTCCCGATTCAATACCTCGTACTCCAGCAGACTTGTCTCCATGTGTCTATTGCTACCTCGGGCACCTTATGGCCGTTCTGCTGTGAGTCAAAGATTTTCGAATCGGACGAAAAACTGATAGTGAATTGTAACGTTCAGGGCCTCCTAATGACGATGGATCACTTAAATTGCGTCCCGATTCAATACCTCGTACTCCAGCAGACTTGTCTCCATGTGTCTAT
Source organism: Schistocerca cancellata (assembly GCF_023864275.1). NCBI lineage: Eukaryota > Metazoa > Arthropoda > Insecta > Orthoptera > Acrididae > Schistocerca > Schistocerca cancellata. The sequence goes on from NW_026047112.1 coordinate 3,664,878, forward strand.
TGCTGACTCGGGCGCCTTATGGCCGTTCTGCTGTGAGTCAAAGATTTTCGAATCGGACGAAAAGCTGATAGTGAATTGTAACGTTCAGGGCCACCTAATGACAATGAATCACTCAAATTGCGTCCCGATTCAATACATCGTCCTCCAGCCGTTTTGTCTCCATGGGTCTATTGCTGCCTCGGGCACCTTATGGCCGTTCTGCTGTGAGTGAAAGATATTCGAATCGGACGAAAAACTGATAGTGAATTGTCCCGATTCAATACATCGTCCTCCAGCCGACTTGACTCCATGGGACTATTGCTGCCTCGGGCACCTTATGGCCGTTCTGCTGTGAGTCAAAGATTTTCGAATCGGACGAAAAACTGATAGTGAATTGTAACGTTCAGGGCCTCCTAATGACGATGGATCACTCAAATTGCCTCCCGATTCAATACCTCGTACTCCAGCAGACTTGTCTCCAGGAGTCTATTGCTGCCTCGGGCACCTTATGGCCAATCTGCTGTGAGTCCAAGATTTTCGAATCTGACGAAAAACTGATAGTGAATTGTAACATTCAGGGCCACCTAATGACGATGGATCACTCAAATTGCGTCCCGATTCAATATATAGTCCTCCAGCCGACTTGTCTCCATGGCTCTATTGCTGCCTCGTTCACTTTATGGCCGTTCTGCTGTGACTCAAAGATTTTCGAATCGGACGAAAAACTGATAGTGAATTGTAACGATGGAACACTGAAATTGCGTCCCGATTCAATACATCGTCCTCCAGCAGACTTGTCTCCATGGGTGTATTGCTGCCTTGGGCACCTTATGGCCGTTCTGCTGTGAGTCAAAGATTTTCGAATCGGACGAAAAACTGATAGTGAATTGTAACATTCAGGGCCACCTAATGACGATGGAACACTGAAATTGCGTCCCGATTCAATACATCGTCCTCCAGCCGACTTGACTCCATGGGTCTATTGCTGCCTTGTGCACCATATGGCCGTTCTGCTGTGAGTCTAGATTATCGAATGGGACAAAAAAGTGATAGTGAATTGTAACGTTCAGGGCCTCCTAATGACGATGGATCATTCAAATTGCGTCCCGATTCAATACATCGTGCTCCAGAAGACTTGTCTCCGTGGGTCTATTGCTGCCTTGGGCACCTTATGGCCGTTCTGCTGTGAGTCAAAGATTTTCGAATCGGACGAGAAACTGATAGTGAATTGTAACGTTCAGGTCCTCCTAATGACGATGGATCACTCAAATTGCGTCCCGATTCAATACCTCGTACTCCAGCAGACTTATCTCCATGTGTCTATTGCTGCCTCGGGCACCTTATGGCCGTTCTGCTGTGAGTCAAAGATTTTCGAATCGGACGAAAAACTGATAGTGAATTGTAACGTTCAGGGCCACCTAATGACGATGAATCACTCAAATTGGGTCCCGATTCAATACATCGTCCTCCAGCCGACTTGTCTCCATGGGTCTTTTGCTGCCTCGGGCACCTTATGCCCGTTCTGCTGTGAGTCAAAGATTTTCGAATCGGACGAAAAACTGATAGTGAATTGTAACGTTCAGGTCCTCCTAATGACGAAGGAACACTCAAATTACGTCCCGATTCAATACCTCGTGCTCCAGCAGACTTGTCTCCATGGGTCTATTGCTGCCTCGGGCACCTTATGGCCGTTCTGCTGTCAGTAAAAGATTTTCGAATCGGACGAAAAAGTGATAGTGAATTATAACGTTCAGGGCCTCCTAATGACGATGGAACACTCATATTGCGTCCCGATTCAATACATCGTCCTCCAGCAGACTTGTCTCCATGGGTCTATTGCTGCCTCTGGCACCATATGGCCGTTCTGCTGTGAGTCAAAGATTTTCGAATCGGACGAAAAACTGATAGTGAATTGTAACGATCAGGGTCACCTAATGACGATGGATCACTCAAATTGCGTCCCGATTCAATACATCGTCCTCCAGCCGACTTGTCTCCATGGGTCTATTGCTGCCTCGGGCACCCTATGGCCGTTCTGCTGTGAGTCAAAGATTTTCGAATCGGACGAAAAACTGATAGTGAATTGTAACATTCAGGGCCACCTAATGACGATGGATCACTCAAATTGCGTCCCGATTCAATACATCGTCCTCCAGCCGACTCGTCTCCATGGGTCTATTGCTGCCTCGGGCACCTTATGGCCGTTCTGCTGTGAGTCAAAGATTTTCGAATCGGACGAAAAACTGATAGTGAATTGTAACGTTCAGGGCCTCCTAATGACGATGGAACACTCAAATTGCGTCCCGATTCAATACATCGTCCTCCAGCAGACTTGTCTTCACGGGTCTATTGCTGCCTGGGGCACCTTATGGCCGTTCTGCTGTGAGTCAAAGATTTTCGAATCGGACGAAAAGCTGATAGTGAATTGTAACGATCAGGGCCTCCTAATGACGATGGATCACTCAAATTGCGTCCCGATTCAATACCTCGTACTCCAGCAGACTTGTCTCCATGTGTCTATTGCTACCTCGGGCACCTTATGGCCGTTCTGCTGTGAGTCAAAGATTTTCGAATCGGACGAAAAACTGATAGTGAATTGTAACGTTCAGGGCCTCCTAATGACGATGGATCACTTAAATTGCGTCCCGATTCAATACCTCGTACTCCAGCAGACTTGTCTCCATGTGTCTATTGCTGCCTCGGGCGCCTTATGGCCGTTCTGCTGTGAGTCAAAGATTTTCGAATCGGACGAAAAGCTGATAGTGAATTGTAACGTTCAGGGCCACCTAATGACAATGAATCACTCAAATTGCGTCCCGATTCAATACATCGTCCTCCAGCCGTTTTGTCTCCATGGGTCTATTGCTGCCTCGGGCACCTTATGGCCGTTCTGCTGTGAGTGAAAGATATTCGAATCGGACGAAAAACTGATAGTGAATTGTCCCGATTCAATACATCGTCCTCCAGCCGACTTGACTCCATGGGTCTATTGCTGCCTCGGGCACCTTATGGCCGTTCTGCTGTGAGTCAAAGATTTTCGAATCGGACGAAAAACTGATAGTGAATTGTAACGTTCAGGGCCTCCTAATGACGATGGATCACTCAAATTGCGTCCCGATTCAGTACCTCGTACTCCAGCAGACTTGTCTCCAGGAGTCTATTGCTGCCTCGGGCACCTTATGGCCAATCTGCTGTGAGTCCAAGATTTTCGAATCTGACGAAAAACTGATAGTGAATTGTAACATTCAGGGCCACCTAATGACGATGGATCACTCAAATTGCGTCCCGATTCAATATATAGTCCTCCAGCCGACTTGTCTCCATGGCTCTATTGCTGCCTCGTTCACTTTATGGCCGTTCTGCTGTGACTCAAAGATTTTCGAATCGGACGAAAAACTGATAGTGAATTGTAACGATGGAACACTGAAATTGCGTCCCGATTCAATACATCGTCCTCCAGCAGACTTGTCTCCATGGGTGTATTGCTGCCTTGGGCACCTTATGGCCGTTCTGCTGTGAGTCAAAGATTTTCGAATCGGACGAAAAACTGATAGTGAATTGTAACATTCAGGGCCACCTAATGACGATGGAACACTCAAATTGCGTCCCGATTCAATACATCGTCCTCCAGCCGACTTGACTCCATGGGTCTATTGCTGCCTTGTGCACCATATGGCCGTTCTGCTGTGAGTCTAGATTATCGAATGGGACAAAAAAGTGATAGTGAATTGTAACGTTCAGGGCCTCCTAATGACGATGGATCATTCAAATTGCGTCCCGATTCAATACATCGTGCTCCAGAAGACTTGTCTCCGTGGGTCTATTGCTGCCTTGGGCACCTTATGGCCGTTCTGCTGTGAGTCAAAGATTTTCGAATCGGACGAGAAACTGATAGTGAATTGTAACTTTCAGGGCCACCTAATGACGATGAATCACTCAAATTGTGTCCCGATTCAATACAACGTCCTCCAGCAGACTTGTCTCCATGGGTCTATTGCTGCCTCGGGCACCTTGGGGCCGTTCTGCTGTGAGTCAAAGATTTTCGAATCGGACGAAAAACTGATAGTGAATCGTAACGTTCAGGGCCTCCTAATGACGATGGAACACTCAAATTGCGTCCCGATTCAATACCTCGTGCTCCAGCAGACTTGTCTCCATGGGTCTATTGCTGCCTCGGGCACCTTATGGCCGTTCTGCTGTGAGTCAAAGATTTTCGAATCGGACGAAAAACTGATAGTGAATTGTAACATTCAGGGCCACCTTATGACGATGGATCACTCAAATTGCGTCCCGATTCAATACATCGTCCTCCAGCCGACTTGTCTCCATGGGTCTATTGCTGCCTCGGGCACCTTATGGCCGTTCTGCTGTGACTCAAAGATTTTCGAATCGGACGAAAAACTGATAGTGAATTGTAACGTTCAGGGCCACCTAATGACGATGGATCACTCAAATTGCGTCCCGATTCAATACATCGCCCTCCAGCAGACTTGTCTCCATGGGTCTATTGCTGCCTCGGGCACCTAATGGCCGTTCTGCTGTGAGTCAAAGATTTTCGAATCGGACGAAAAACTGATAGTGAATTGTAACTTTCAGGGCCACCTAATGACGATGGATCACTCAAATTGCGTCCCGATTCAATACATCGTCCTCCAGCAGACTTGTCTCCATGGGTCTATTGCTGCCTCGGGCACCTTATGGCCGTTCTGCTGTGAGTCAAAGATTTTCGATTCGGACGAAAAACTGATAGTGGATTGTAACGTTCAGGTCCTCCTAATGACGATGGAACACTCAAATTGCGTCCCGATTCAATACCTCGTGCTCCAGCAGACTTGTCTCCATTTGTGTATTGCTGCCTCGGGCACCTTATGGCCGCTCTGCTGTGAGTCAAAGATTTTCGAATCGGACGAAAAACTGATAGTGAATTGTAACGTTCAGGGCCTCCTAATGACGATGGATCACTCAAATTGCGTCCCGATTCAATAGATCGTCCTCCAGCAGACTTGTCTCCATGGGTCTATTGCTGCCTTGGGCACCTTATGGCCGTTCTGCTGTGAGTCAAAGATTTTCGAATCGGACGAAAAACCGATAGTGAATTGTGACTTTCAGGGGCACCTAATAACCATGAACCACACAAATTGCGTCCCGATTCAATACATCGTCCTCCAGCAGACTTGTCTCCATGGGTCTATTGCTGCCTTGGGCACCTTATGGCCGTTCTGCTGTGAGTCAAAGATTTTCGAATCGGACGAAAAACTGATAGTGAACTGTTACAGTCAGGACCACCTAATGACGATGGAACACTCAAATTGCGTCCCGATTCAATACATCGTCCTCCAGCCGACTTGACTCCATGGGTCTATTGCTGCCTTGTGCACCATATGGCCGTTCTGCTGTGAGTCTAGATTATCGAATGGGACAAAAAACTGATAGTGATTTGTAACGTTCAGGGCCTCCTAATGACGATGGATCACTCAAATTGCGTCCCGATTCAATACATCGTCCTCCAGCAGACTTGTGTCCATGGATCTATTGCTGCCTTGGGCACCTTATGGCCGTTCTGCTGTGAGTCAAAGATTTTCGAATCGGACGAAAAACTGATAGTGAATTGTAACTTTCAGGGCCACCTAATGACGATGAATCACTCAAATTGTGTCCCGATTCAATACATAGTCCTCCAGCAGACTTGTCTCCATGGGTCTATTGCTGCCTCGGGCACCTTGTGGCCGTTCTGCTGTGAGTCAAAGATTTTCGAATCGGACGAAAAACTGATAGTGAATTGTAACGTTCAGGGCCTCCTAATGACGATGGAACACTCAAATTGCGTCCCGATTCAATACCTCGTGCTCCAGCAGACATGTCTCCATGGGTCTATTGCTGCCTCGGGCACCTTATGGCCGTTCTGCTGTGACTCAAAGATTTTCGAATCGGACGAAAAACTGATAGTGAATTGTAACATTCAGGGCCACCTTATGACGATGGATCACTCAAATTGCGTCCCGATTCAATACATCGTCCTCCAGCCGACTTGACTCCATGGGTCTATTGCTGCCTTGTGCACCATATGGCCGTTCTGCTGTGAGTCAAAGATTTTCGAATCGGACGAAAAACTGATAGTGGATTGTAACGTTCAGGTCCTCCTAATGACGATGGAACACTCAAATTGCGTCCCGATTCAATACCTCGTGCTCCAGCAGACTTGTCTCCATTTGTGTATTGCTGCCTCGGGCACCTTATGGCCGCTCTGCTGTGAGTCAAAGATTTTCGAATCGGACGAAAAACTGATAGTGAATTGTAACGTTCAGGGCCTCCTAATGACGATGAATCACTCAAATTGCGTCCCGATTCAATAGATCGTCCTCCAGCAGACTTGTCTCCATGGGTCTATTGCTGCCTTGGGCACCTTAAAGCCGTTCTGCTGTGAGTCAAAGATTTTCGAATCGGACGAAAAACCGATAGTGAATTGTGACTTTCAGGGGCACCTAATAACCATGAACCACACAAATTGCGTCCCGATTCAATACATCGTCCTCCAGCAGACTTGTCTCCATGGGTCTATTGCTGCCTTGGGCACCTTATGGCCGTTCTGCTGTGAGTCAAAGATTTTCGAATCGGACGAAAAACTGATAGTGAACTGTTACAGTCAGGACCACCTAATGACGATGGAACACTCAAATTGCGTCCCGATTCAATACATCGTCCTCCAGCCGACTTGACTCCATGGGTCTATTGCTGCCTTGTGCACCATATGGCCGTTCTGCTGTGAGTCTAGATTATCGAATGGGACAAAAAACTGATAGTGATTTGTAACGTTCAGGGCCTCCTAATGACGATGGATCACTCAAATTGCGTCCCGATTCAATACATCGTCCTCCAGCAGACTTGTGTCCATGGATCTATTGCTGCCTTGGGCACCTTATGGCCGTTCTGCTGTGAGTCAAAGATTTTCGAATCGGACGAAAAACTGATAGTGAATTGTAACTTTCAGGGCCACCTAATGACGATGAATCACTCAAATTGTGTCCCGATTCAATACATAGTCCTCCAGCAGACTTGTCTCCATGGGTCTATTGCTGCCTCGGGCACCTTGTGGCCGTCCTGCTGTGAGTCAAAGATTTTCGAATCGGACGAAAAACTGATAGTGAATTGTAACGTTCAGGGCCTCCTAATGACGATGGAACACTCAAATTGCGTCCCGATTCAATACCTCGTGCTCCAGCAGACATGTCTCCATGGGTCTATTGCTGCCTCGGGCACCTTACGGCCGTTCTGCTGTGACTCAAAGATTTTCGAATCGGACGAAAAACTGATAGTGAATTGTAACATTCAGGGCCACCTTATGACGATGGATCACTCAAATTGCGTCCCGATTCAATACATCGTCCTCCAGCCGACTTGTCTCCATGGGTCTATTGCTGCCTCGGGCACCTTATGGCCGTTCTGCTGTAAGTCAAAGATTTTCGAATCGGACGAAAAACTGATAGTGAATTGTAACGTTCAGGGCCTCCTAATGACGATGGAACACTCAAATTGCGTCCCGATTCAGTACATCGTCCACCAGCAGACTTGTCTTCACGGGTCTATTGCTGCCTCGGGCACCTTATGGCCGTTCTGCTGTGAGTCAAAGATTTTCGAATCGGACGAAAAACTGATAGTGAATTGTAACGTTCAGGGCCTCCTAATGACGATGGATCACTCAAATTGCGTCCCGATTCAATACATCGTCCTCCAGCAGACTTGTCTCCATGGGTCTATTGCTGCCTCGGGCACCTTATGGCCGTTCTGCTGTCAGTAAAAGATTTTCGAATCGGACGAAAAAGTGATAGTGAATTATAACGTTCAGGGCCTCCTAATGACGATGGAACACTCATATTGCGTCCCGATTCAATACATCGTCCTCCAGCAGACTTGTCTCCATGGGTCTATTGCTGCCTCTGGCACCTTATGGCCGTTCTGCTGTGAGTCAAAGATTTTCGAATCGGACGAAAAACTGATAGTGAATTGTAACGATCAGGGTCACCTAATGACGATGGATCACTCAAATTGCGTCCCGATTCAATACATCGTCCTCCAGCCGACTTGTCTCCATGGGTCTATTGCTGCCTCGGGCACCCTATGGCCGTTCTGCTGTGAGTCAAAGATTTTCGAATCGGACGAAAAACTGATAGTGAATTGTAACATTCAGGGCCACCTAATGACGATGGATCACTCAAATTGCGTCCCGATTCAATACATCGTCCTCCAGCCGACTCGTCTCCATGGGTCTATTGCTGCCTCGGGCACCTTATGGCCGTTCTGCTGTGAGTCAAAGATTTTCGAATCGGACGAAAAACTGATAGTGAATTGTAACGTTCAGGGCCTCCTAATGACGATGGAACACTCAAATTGCGTCCCGATTCAATACATCGTCCTCCAGCAGACTTGTCTTCACGGGTCTATTGCTGCCTGGGGCACCTTATGGCCGTTCTGCTGTGAGTCAAAGATTTTCGAATCGGACGAAAAGCTGATAGTGAATTGTAACGATCAGGGCCTCCTAATGACGATGGATCACTCAAATTGCGTCCCGATTCAATACCTCGTACTCCAGCAGACTTGTCTCCATGTGTCTATTGCTACCTCGGGCACCTTATGGCCGTTCTGCTGTGAGTCAAAGATTTTCGAATCGGACGAAAAACTGATAGTGAATTGTAACGTTCAGGGCCTCCTAATGATGATGGATCACTCAAATTGCGTCCCGATTCAATACCTCGTACTCCAGCAGACTTGTCTCCATGTGTCTATTGCTGCCTCGGGCGCCTTATGGCCGTTCTGCTGTGAGTCAAAGATTTTCGAATCGGACGAAAAGCTGATAGTGAATTGTAACGTTCAGGGCCACCTAATGACAATGAATCACTCAAATTGCGTCCCGATTCAATACATCGTCCTCCAGCCGACTTGTCTCCATGGGTCTATTGCTGCCTCGGGCACCTTATGGCCGTTCTGCTGTGAGTGAAAGATATTCGAATCGGACGAAAAACTGATAGTGAATGGTCCCGATTCAATACATCGTCCTCCAGCCGACTTGACTCCATGGGTCTATTGCTGCCTCGGGCACCTTATGGCAGTTCTGCTGTGAGTCAAAGATTTTCGAATCGGACGAAAAACTGATAGTGAATTGTAACCTAATGACGATGGATCACTCAAATTGCGTCCCTCCAGCTGACTTGTTTCCATGGGTCTATTGCTGCCTCGGGCACCTTATGGCCGTTCTGCTGTGAGTCAAAGATTTTCGGATCGGACGAATAACTGATAGTGAATTGTAACATTCAGGGCCACCTAAAGACGTTGGATCACTCAAATTGCGTCCCGATTCAATACATCGTCCTCCAGCCGACTTGTCTCCATGGGTCTATTGCTGCCTCGGGCACCTTATGGCCGTTCTGCTGTGACTCAAAGATTTTCGATTCGGACGAAAAACTGATAGTGAATTGTAACGTTCAGGCCTCCTAATGACGATGGAACACTCAAATTGCGTCTCGATTCAATACATCGTCCTCCAGCAGACTTGTCTCCAGGAGTCTATTGCTGCCTCGGGCACCTTATGGCCGTTCTGCTGTGAGTCCAAGATTTTCGAATCTGACGAAAAACTGATAGTGAATTGTAACATTCAGGGCCACCTAATGACGATGGATCACTCAAATTGCGTCCCGACTCAATATATAGTCCTCCAGCCGACTTGTCTCCATGGCTCTATTGCTGCCTCGTTCACCTTATGGCCGTTCTGCTGTGACTCAAAGATTTTCGAATCGGACGAAAAACTGATAGTGAATTGTAACGATGGAACACTGAAATTGCGTCCCGATTCAATACATCGTCCTCCAGCAGACTTGTCTCCATGGGTGTATTGCTGCCTTGGGCACCTTATGGCCGTTCTGCTGTGAGTCAAAGATTTTCGAATCGGACGAAAAACTGATAGTGAATTGTAACGTTCAGGGCCACCTAATGACGATGGAACACTCAAATTGCGTCCCGATTCAATACATCGTCCTCCAGCCGACTTGACTCCATGGGTCTATTGCTGCCTTGTGCACCATATGGCCGTTCTGCTGTGAGTCTAGATTATCGAATGGGACAAATAAGTGATAGTGAATTGTAACGTTCAGGGCCTCCTAATGACGATGGATCACTCAAATTGCGTCCCGATTCAATACATCGTGCTCCAGAAGACTTGTCTCCATGGGTCTATTGCTGCCTTGGGCACCATATGGCCGTTCTGCTGTGAGTCAAAGATTTTCGAATCGGACGAGAAACTGATAGTGAATTGTAACTTTCAGGGCCACCTAATGACGATGAATCACTCAAATTGTGTCCCGATTCAATACATCGTCCTCCAGCAGGCTTGTCTCCATGGGTCTATTGCTGCTTCGGGCACCTTGTGGCCGTTCTGCTGTGACTCAAAGATTTTCGAATCGTACGAAAAACTGATAGTGAATCGTAACGTTCAGGGCCTCCTAATGACGATGGAACACTCAAATTGCGTCCCGATTCAATACCTCGTGCTCCAGCAGACTTGTCTCCATGGGTCTATTGCTGCCTCGGGCACCCTATGGCCGTTCTGCTGTGAGTCAAAGATTTTCGAATCGGACGAAAAACTGATAGTGAATTGTAACATTCAGGGCCACCTTATGACGATGGATCACTCAAATTGCGTCCCGATTCAATACATCGTCCTCCAGCTGACTTGTCTCCATGGGTCTATTGCTGCCTCGGGCACCTTATGGCCGTTCTGCTGTGACTCAAAGATTTTCGAATCGGACGAAAAACTGATAGTGAATTGTAACGTTCAGGGCCACCTAATGACGATGGATCACTCAAATTGCGTCCCGATTCAATACATCGCCCTCCAGCAGACTTGTCTCCATGGGTCTATTGCTGCCTCGGGCACCTTATGGCCGTTCTGCTGTGAGTCAAAGATTTTCTAATCGGACGAAAAACTGATAGTGAATTGTAACGTTCAGGGCCACCTAATGACGATGGATCACTCAAATTGCGTCCCGATTCAATACATCGTCCTCCAGCAGACTTGTCTCCATGGGTCTATTGCTGCCTCGGGCACCTTATGGCCATTCTGCTGTGAGTCAAAGATTTTCGAATCGGACGAAAAACTGATAGTGGATTGTAACGTTCAGGTCCTCCTAATGACGATGGAACACTCAAATTGCGTCCCGATTCAATACCTCGTGCTCCAGCAGACTTGTCTCCATTTGTGAATTGCTGCCTCGGGCACCTTATGGCCGCTCTGCTGTGAGTCAAAGATTTTCGAATCGGACGAAAAACTGATAGTGAATTGTAACGTTCAGGTCCTCCTAATGACGAAGGAACACTCAAATTACGTCCCGATTCAATACCTCGTGCTCCAGCAGACTTGTCTCCATGGGTCTATTGCTGCCTCGGGCACCTTATGGCCGTTCTGCTGTGAGTCAAAGATTTTCGAATCGGACGAAAAGCTGATAGTGTATTGTAACGTTCAGGGCCACCTAATGACAATGAATCACTCAAATTGCGTCCCGATTCAATACATCGTCCTCCAGCCGACTTGTCTCCATGGGTCTATTGCTGCGTCGGGCACCTTATGGCCATTCTGCTGTGAGTCAAAGATTTTCGAATCGGACGAAAAACCGATAGTGAATTGTGACTTTCAGGGGCACCTAATAACCATGAACCACACAAATTGCGTCCCGATTCAATACATCGTCCTCCAGCAGACTTGTCTCCATGGGTCTATTGCTGCCTAGGGCACCTTATGGCCGTTCTGCTGTGAGTCAAAGATTTTCGAATCGGACGAAAAACTGATAGTGAATTGTAGCATTCAGGGCCACCTAATGACGATGGAACACTCAAATTGCGTCCCGATTCAATACATCGTCCTCCAGACGACTTGACTCCATGGGTCTATTGCTGCCTTGGGCACCTTATGGCCGTTCTGCTGTGAGTCAAAGATTTTCGAATAGGACGAAAAACTGATAGTGAATTGTAACGTTCAGGGCCACCTAATGACGATGAATCACTCAAATTGCGTCCCGATTCAATACATCGTCCTCCAGCCGACTCGTCTCCATGGGTCTATTGCTGCCTCGGGCACCTTATGGCCGTTCTGCTGTGAGTCAAAGATTTTCGAATCGGACGAAAAACTGATAGTGAATTGTAACGTTCAGGGCCTCATAATGACGATGGATCACTCAAATTGCGTCCCGATTCAATACATCGTCCTCCAGCAGACTTGTCTTCACGGGTCTATTGCTGCCTCGGGCACCTTATGGCCGTTCTGCTGTGAGTCAAAGATTTTCGAATCGGACGAAAAGCTGATAGTGAATTGTAACGTTCAGGGCCTCCTATTGACGATGGATCACTCAAATTGCGTCCCGATTCAATACCTCGTACTCCAGCAGACTTGTCTCCATGTGTCTATTGCTACCTCGGGCACCTTATGGCCGTTCTGCTGTGAGTCAAAGATTTTCGAATCGGACGAAAAACTGATAGTGAATTGTAACGTTCAGGGCCTCCTAATGACGATGGATCACTCAAATTGCGTCCCGATTCAATACCTCGTACTCCAGCAGACTTGTCTCCATGTGTCTATTGCTGCCTCGAGCACCTTATGGCCGTTCTGCTGTGAGTCAAAGATTTTCGAATCGGACGAAAAACTGATAGTGAATTGTAACGTTCAGGGCCACCTAATGACAATGAATCACTCAAATTGCGTCGCGATTCAATACATCGTCCTCCAGCCGACTTGTCTACATGGGTCTATTGCTGCCTCGGGCACCTTATGGCCTTTCTGCTGTGAGTCTAGATTATCGAATGGGACGAAAAACTGATAGTGAATTGTAACGTTCAGGGCCACCTAATGACGATGGATCACTCAAATTGCGTCCCGATTCAATACATCGTCCTCCAGCAGACTTGTCTCAATGGGTCTATTGCTGCCTTGGGCACCTTATGGCTGTTCTGCTGTGAGTCAAAGATTTTCGAATCGGACGAAAAACTGATAGTGAATTGTAACTTTCAGGGCCACCTAATGACGATGAATCACTCAAATTGTGTCCCGATTCAATACATCGTCCTCCAGCAGACTTGTCTCCATGGGTCTATTGCTGCCTCGGGCACCTTATGGCCGTTCTGCTGTGAGTCAAAGATTTTCGAATCGGACGAAAAACTGATAGTGAATTGTAACGTTCAGGGCCTCCTAATGACGATGGAACACTCAAATTGCGTCCCGATTCAATACCTCGTGCTCCAGCAGACTTGTCTCCATGGGTCTATTGCTGCCTCGGGCGCCTTATGGCCGTTCTGCTGTGACTCAAAGATTTTCGAATCGGACGAAAAACTGATAGTGAATTGTAACGTTCAGGGCCACCTAATGACGATGGATCACTCAAATTGCGTCCCGATTCAATACATCGTCCTCCAGCAGACTTGTCTCCATGGGTTTATTGCTGCCTCGGGCACCCTATGGTCGTTCTCCCGTGTGTCTAGATTATCGAATGCGACGAAAAACTGATAGTTAATTGTAACATTCAGGGCCTCCTAATGACGATGGAACACTCAAATTGCGTCCCGATACAATACATCGTCCTCCAGCAGATTGTCTCCATGGGTCTATTGCTGCCTCGGGCACATTATGGCCGTTCTGCTGTGAGTCAAAGATTTTCGAATCTGACGAAAAACTGATAGTGAATTGTAACATTCAGGGCCACCTAATGACGATGGATCACTCAAATTGCGTCCCGATTCAATACATCGTCCTCCAGCCGACTCGTCTCCAAGGGTCTATTGCTGCCTCGGGCACCTTATGGCCGTTCTGCTGTGAGTCAAAGATTTTCGAATCGGACGAAAAACTGATAGAGAATTGTAACGTTCAGGGCCTCCTAATGACGATGGAACACTCAAATTGCGTCCCGATTCAATACATCGTCCTCCAGCAGACTTGTCTCCACGGGTCTATTGCTGCCTCGGGCACCTTATGGCCGTTCTGCTGTGAGTCAAAGATTTTCGAATCGGACGAAAAGCTGATAGTGAATTGTAACGTTCAGGGCCACCTAATGACAATGAATCACTCAAATTGCGTCGCGATTCAATACATCGTCCTCCAGCCGACTCGTCTCCATGGGTCTATTGCTGCCTCGGGCACCTTATGGCCGTTCTGCTGTGGGTCAAAGATTTTCGAATCGGACGAGAAACTGATAGTGAATTGTAACGTTCAGGTCATCCTAATGACGAAGGAACACTCAAATTGCGTCCCGATTCAATACCTCGTGCTCCAGCAGACATGTCTCCATGGGTCTATTGCTGCCTCGGGCACCTTAAGGCCGTTCTGCAGTGAGTAAAAGATTTTCGAATCGGACGAAAAAGTGATAGTGAATTATAACGTTCAGGGCCTCCTAATGACGATGGAACACTCAAATTGCGTCCCGATTCAATACATCGTCCTCCAGCAGACTTGTCTCCATGGGTCTATTGCTGTCTCGGGCACCTTATGGGCGTTCTGCTGTGAGTCAAAGATTTTCGAATCGGACGAAAAACTGATAGTGAATTGTAACGATCAGGGTCACCTAATGACGATGGATCAATCAAATTGCGTCCCGATTCAATACATCGTCCTCCAGCCGACTTGTCTCCATGGGTCTTTTGCTGCCTCTGGCACCTTATGGCCGTTCTGCTGTGAGTCAAAGATTTTCGAATCGGACGAAAAACTGATAGTGAATTGGAACGTTCAGGGCCACCTAATGACGATGAATCACTCAAATTGCGTCCCGATTCAATACATCGTCCTCCAGCCGACTTGTCTACATGGGTCTATTGCTGCCTCGGGCACCTTATGGCCGTTGTGCTGTGAGTCAAAGATTTTCGAATCGGACGAAAAACTGATAGTGAATTGTAACGTTCAGGGCCTCCTAATGACGATGGATCACTCAAATTGCGTCCCGATTCAATACATCGTCCTCCAGCAGACTTGTCTCCATGGGTCTATTGCTGCCTTGGGCACCTTATGGCCGTTCTGCTGTGAGTCAAAGATTTTCGAATCGGACGAAAAACTGATAGTGAATTGTAACTTTCAGGGCCACCTAATGAAGATGAATCACTCAAATTGTGTCCCGATTCAATACATCGTCCTCCAGCAGACTTGTCTCCATGGGTCTATTGCTGCCTCGGGCACCTTATGGCCGTTCTGCTGTGAGTCAAAGATTTTCGAATCGGACGAAAAACTGATAGTGAATTGTAACGTTCAGGGCCTCCTAATGACGATGGAACACTCAAATTGCGTCCCGATTCAATACCTCGTGCTCCAGCAGACTAGTCTCCATGGGTCTATTGCTGTCTCGGGCACCTTATGGCCGTTCTGCTGTGACTCAAAGATTTTCGAATCGGACGAAAAACTGATAGTGAATTGTAACGTTCAGGGCCACCTAATGACGATGGATCACTCAAATTGCGTCCCGATTCAATACATCGTCCTCCAGCAGACTTGTCTCCATGGGTCTATTGCTGCCTCGGGCACCCTGTGGTCGTTCTAGCGTGTGTCTAGATTATCGAATGGGACGAAAAACTGATAGTTAATTGTAACATTCAGGGCCTCGTAATGACGATGGAACACTCAAATTGCGGCCCGATTCAATACATCGTCCTTCAGCAGATTGTCTCCATGGGTCTATTGCTGCCTCGGGCACATTATGGCCGTTCTGCTGTGAGTCAAAGATTTTCGAATCTGACGAAAAACTGATAGTGAATTGTAACATTCAGGGCCACATAATGACGATGGATCACTCAAATTGCGTCCCGATTCAATACAACGTCCTCCAGCCGACTTGTCTCCTTGGGTCTATTGCTGCCTCTGGCACCTTACGGCCGTTCTGCTGTGAGTCAAAGATTTTCGAATCGGACGAAAAACTGATAGTGAATATTAACGTTCAGGGCCTCCTAATGACGATGGATCTCTCAAATTGCGTCCCGATTCAATACCTCGTACTCCAGCAGACTAGTCTCCATGTGTCTATTGATGCCTCGGGCACCTTACAGCCGTTCTGCTGTGAGTCAAAGATTTTCGAATCGGACGAAAAACTGATAGTGAATTGTAACGTTCAGGGCCACCTAATGACGATGAATCACTCAAATTGCGTCCCGATTCAATACATCGTCCTCCAGCCGACTTGTCTCCATGGGTCTATTGCTGCCTCGGGCACCTTATGGCCGTTCTGCTGTGAGTCAAAGATTTTCGAATCGGACGAAAAACTGATAGTGAATTGTAACGTTCAGGGCCTCCTAATGACGATGGAACACTCAAATTGCGTCCCGATTCAATACATCGCCCTCCAGCAGACTTGTCTCCATGGGTCTATTGCTGCATCGGGCACCTTATGGCCGTTCTGCTGTGAGTCAAAGATTTTCGAATCGGACGAAAAACTGATAGTGAATTGTAGCGTTCAGGGCCACCTAATGACGATGGATCACTCAAATTGCGTCCCGATTCAATACATCGTCCTCCAGCAGACTTGTCTCCATGGGTCTATTGCTGCCTCGGGCACCTTATGGCCGTTCTACTGTGAGTCAAAGATTTTCGAATCGGACGAAAAACTGATAGTGAATTGTAACGATCAGGGTCACCTAATGACGATGGATCAATCAAATTGCGTCCCGATTCAATACATAGTCCTCCAGCAGACTTGTCTCCATGGGTCTATAGCTGCCTCGGGCACCTTATGGCCGTTCGCCTGTGAGTCAAAGATTTCCGAATCTGACGAAAAACTGATAGTGAATTGTAACTTTCAGGGCCACCTAATGACGATGGATCACTCAAATTGCGTCCCGATACAATACATCGTCCTCCAGCCGACTTGTCTCCATGGGTCTATTGCTGCCTCGGGCACCTTATGGCCGTTCTGCTGTGAGTCAAAGATTTTCGAATCGGACGAAAAGCTGATAGTGAATTGTAACGTTCAGGGCCTCCTAATGACGATGGATCACTCAATTTGCGTCCCGATTCAATACCTCGTACTCCAGCAGACTTGTCTCCATGTGTCTATTGCTACCTCGGGCACCTTATGGCCGTTCTGCTGTGAGTCAAAGATTTTCGAATCGGACGAAAAACTGATAGTGAATTGTAACGTTCAGGGCCTCCTATTGACGATGGATCACTCAAATTGCGTCCCGATTCAATACCTCGTACTCCAGCAGACTTGTCTCCATGTGTCTATTGCTGCCTCGGGCACCTTATGGCCGTTCTGCTGTGATTCAAAGATTTTCGAATCGGACGAAAAACTGATAGTGAATTGTAACGTTCAGGGCCACCTAATGACAATGAATCACTCAAATTGCATCGCGATTCAATACATCGTCCTCCAGCCGACTTGTCTCCGTGGGTCTATTGCTGCCTCGGGCACCTTATGGCCGTTCTGCTGTGAGTCAAAGATTTTCGAATCGGACGAAAAACTGATAGTGAATTGTAACGTTCAGGTCCTCCTAATGACGAAGGAACACTCAAATTGCGTCCCGATTCAATACCTCGTGCTCCAGCAGACTTGTCTCCATGGGTCTATTGCTGCCTCGGGCACATTATGGCCGTTCTGCTGTGAGTAAAAGATTTTCGAATCGGACGAAAAAGTGATAGTGAATTATAACGTTCAGGGCCTCCTAATGACGATGGAACACTCGAATTGCGTCCCGATTCAATACATCGTCCTCCAGCAGACTTGACTCCATGGGTCTATTGCTGCCTCGGGCACCTTATGGCCGTTCTGCTGTGAGTCAAAGATTTTCGAATTGGACGAAAAACTGATAGTGAATTGTAACGATCAGGGTCACCTAATGACGATGGATCAATCAAATTGCGTCTCGATTCAATACATCGTCCTCCAGCAGACTTGTCTCCATGGGTCTATAGCTGCCTCGGGCACCTTATGGCCGTTCGCCTGTGAGTCAAAGATTTTCGAAATTGACGAAAAACTGATAGTGAATTGTAACTTTCAGGGCCACCTAATGACGATGGATCACTCAAATTGCGTCCCGATACAATACATCGTCCTCCAGCCGACTTGTCTCCATGGGTCTATTGCTGCCTCGGGCACCTTATGGCCGTTCTGCTCTGAGTCAAAGATTTTCGAATCGGACGAAAAACTGATAGTGAATTGTAACGTTCAGGGTCACCTAATGACCATGAATCACTCAAATTGCGTCCCGATTCAATACATCGTCCTCCAGCCGACTTGTCTACATGGGTCTATTGCTGCCTCGGGCACCTTATGGCCGTTGTGCTGTGAGTCAAAGATTTTCGATTCGGACGAAAAACTGATAGTGAATTGTAACGTTCAGGGCCTCCTAATGACGATGGATCACTCAAATTGCGTCCCGATTCTATACATCGTCCTCCAGCCGACTTGAATCCATGGGTCTATTGCTGCCTCGGGCACCTTATGGCCTTTCTGCTGTGAGTCTAGATTATCGAATGGGACGAAAAACTGATAGTGAATTGTAACGTTCAGGGCCACCTAATGACGATGGATCACTCAAATTGCGTCCCGATTCAATACATCGTCCTCCAGCAGACTTGTCTCCATGGGTCTATTGCTGCCTTGGGCACCTTATGGCCGTTCTGCTGTGAGTCAAAGATTTTCGAATCGGACGAAAAACTGATAGTGAATTGTAACTTTCAGGACCACCTAATGACGATGAATCACTCAAACTGTGTCCCGATTCGATACATCGTCCTCCAGCAGACTTGTCTCCATGGGTCTATTGCTGCCTCGGGCACCTTACGGCCGTTCTGCTGTGAGTCAAAGATTTTCGAATCGGACGAAAAACTGATAGTGAATTGTAACGTTCAGGGCCTCCTAATGACGATGGAACACTCAAATTGCGTCCCGATTCAATACCTCGTGCTCCAGCAGACTTGTCTCCATGGGTCTATTGCTGTCTCGGGCACCTTATGGCCGTTCTGCTGTGACTCAAAGATTTTCGAATCGGACGAAAAACTGATAGTGAATTGTAACGTTCAGGGCCACCTAATGACGATGGATCACTCAAATTGCGTCCCGATTCAATACATCGTCCTCCAGCAGACTTGTCTCCATGGGTCTATTGCTGCCTCGGGCACCTTATGGCCGTTGTGCTGTGAGTCAAAGATTTTCGAATCGGACGAAAAACTGATAGTGAATTGTAACGTTCAGGGCCACCTAATGACGATGGATCACTCAAATTGCGTCCCGATTCAATACATCGTCCTCCAGCAGACTTGTCTCCATGGGTCTATTGCTGCCTTGGGCACCTTATGGCCGTTCTGCTGTGAGTCAAAGATTTTCGAATCGGACGAAAAACTGATAGTGAATTGTAACTTTCAGGGCCACCTAATGACGATGAATCACTCAAATTGTGTCCCGATTCAATACATCGTCCTCCAGCAGACTTGTCTCCATGGGTCTATTGCTGCCTCGGGCACCTTATGGCCGTTCTGCTGTGAGTCAAAGATTTTCGAATCGGACGAAAAACTGATAGTGAATTGTAACGTTCAGGGCCTCCTAATGACGATGGAACACTCAAATTGCGTCCCGATTCAATACCTCGTGCTCCGGCAGACTTGTCTCCATGGGTCTATTGCTGTCTCGGGCACCTTATGGCCGTTCTGCTGTGACTCAAAGATTTTCGAATCGGACGAAAAACTGATAGTGAATTGTAACGTTCAGGGCCACCTAATGACGATGGATCACTCAAATTGCGTCCCGATTCAATACATCGTCCTCCAGCAGACTTGTCTCGATGGGTCTATTGCTGCCTCGGGCACCCTGTGGTCGTTCTCCCGTGTGTCTAGATTATCGAATGGGACGAAAAACTGATAGTTAATTGTAACATTCAGGGCCTCCTAATGACGATGGAACACTCAAATTGCGGCCCGATTCAATACATCGTCCTTCAGCAGATTGTCTCCATGGGTCTATTGCTGCCTCGGGCACATTATGGCCGTTCTGCTGTGAGTCAAAGATTTTCGAATCTGACGAAAAACTGATAGTGAATTGTAACATTCAGGGCCACATAATGACGATGGATCACTCAAATTGCGTCCCGATTCAATACAACGTCCTCCAGCCGACTTGTCTCCTTGGGTCTATTGCTGCCTCGGGCACCTTACGGCCGTTCTGCTGTGAGTCAAAGATTTTCGAATCGGACGAAAAACTGATAGTGAATATTAACGTTCAGGGCCTCCTAATGACGATGGATCTCTCAAATTGCGTCCCGATTCAATACCTCGTACTCCAGCAGACTAGTCTCCATGTGTCTATTGATGCCTCGGGCACCTTACAGCCGTTCTGCTGTGAGTCAAAGATTTTCGAATCGGACGAAAAACTGATAGTGAATTGTAACGTTCAGGGCCACCTAATGACGATGAATCACTCAAATTGCGTCCCGATTCAATACATCGTCCTCCAGCCGACTTGTCTCCATGGGTCTATTGTTGCCTCGGGCACCTTATGGCCGTTCTGCTGTGAGTCAAAGATTTTCGAATCGGACGAAAAACTGATAGTGAATTGTAACGTTCAGGGCCTCCTAATGACGATTGAACACTCAAATTGCGTCCCGATTCAATACATCGCCCTCCAGCAGACTTGTCTCCATGGGTCTATTGCTGCATCGGGCACCTTATGGCCGTTCTGCTGTGAGTCAAAGATTTTCGAATCGGACGAAAAACTGATAGTGAATTGTAGCGTTCAGGGCCACCTAATGACGATGGATCACTCAAATTGCGTCCCGATTCAATACATCGTCCTCCAGCAGACTTGTCTCCATGGGTCTATTGCTGCCTCGGGCACCTTATGGCCGTTCTACTGTGAGTCAAAGATTTTCGAATCGGACGAAAAACTGATAGTGAATTGTAACGTTCAGGGCCTCCTAATGACGATGGATCACTCAAATTGCGTCCCGATTCAATACATCGTCCTCCAGCAGACTTGTCTCCATGGGTCTATAGCTGCCTCGGGCACCTTATGGCCGTTCGCCTGTGAGTCAAAGATTTTCGAATCTGACGAAAAACTGATAGTGAATTGTAAATTTCAGGGCCACCTAATGACGATGGATCACTCAAATTGCGTCCCGATACAATACATCGTCCTCCAGCCGACTTGTCTCCATGGGTCTATTGCTGCCTCGGGCACCTTATGGCCGTTCTGCTGTGAGTCAAAGATTTTCGAATCGGACGAAAAACTGATAGTGAATTGTAACGTTCAGGGCCACCTAATGACAATGAATCACTCAAATTGCATCGCGATTCAATAGATCGTCCTCCAGCCGACTTGTCTCCGTGGGTTTATTGCTGCCTCGGGCACCTTATGGCCGTTCTGCTGTGAGTCAAAGATTTTCGAATCGGACGAAAAACTGATAGTGAATTGTAACGTTCAGGGCCTCCTAATGACGATGGATCACTCAAATTGCGTCCCGATTCAATACATCGTCCTCCAGCAGACTTGTCTCCATGGGTCTATTGCTGCCTTGGGCACCTTATGGCCGTTCTGCTGTGAGTCAAAGATTTTCGAATCGGACGAAAAACTGATAGTGAATTGTAACTTTCAGGGCCACCTAATGACGATGAATCACTCAAATTGTGTCCCGATTCAATACATCGTCCTCCAGCAGACTTGTCTCCATGGGTCTATTGCTGCCTCGGGCACCTTATGGCCGTTCTGCTGTGAGTCAAAGATTTTCGAATCGGACGAAAAACTGATAGTGAATTGTAACGTTCAGGGCCTCCTAATGACGATGGAACACTCAAATTGCGTCCCGATTCAATACCTCGTGCTCCAGCAGACTTGTCTCCATGGGTCTATTGCTGTCTCGGGCACCTTATGGCCGTTCTGCTGTGACTCAAAGATTTTCGAATCGGACGAAAAACTGATAGTGAATTGTAACGTTCAGGGCCACCTAATGACGATGGATCACTCAAATTGCGTCCCGATTCAATACATCGTCCTCCAGCAGACTTGTCTCCATGGGTCTATTGCTGCCTCGGGCACCCTGTGGTCGTTCTCCCGTGTGTCTAGATTATCGAATGGGACGAAAAACTGATAGTTAATTGTAACATTCAGGGCCTCCTAATGACGATGGAACACTCAAATTGCGGCCCGATTCAATACATCGTCCTTCAGCAGATTGTCTCCATGGGTCTATTGCTGCCTCGGGCACATTATGGCCGTTCTGCTGTGAGTCAAAGATTTTCGAATCTGACGAAAAACTGATAGTGAATTGTAACATTCAGGGCCACATAATGACGATGGATCACTCAAATTGCGTCCCGATTCAATACAACGTCCTCCAGCCGACTTGTCTCCTTGGGTCTATTGCTGCCTCGGTCACCTTACGGCCGTTCTGCTGTGAGTCAAAGATTTTCGAATCGGACGAAAAACTGATAGTGAATATTAACGTTCAGGGCCTCCTAATGACGATGGATCTCTCAAATTGCGTCCCGATTCAATACCTCGTACTCCAGCAGACTAGTCTCCATGTGTCTATTGATGCCTCGGGCACCTTACAGCCGTTCTGCTGTGAGTCAAAGATTTTCGAATCGGACGAAAAACTGATAGTGAATTGTAACGTTCAGGGCCACCTAATGACGATGAATCACTCAAATTGCGTCCCGATTCAATACATCGTCCTCCAGCCGACTTGTCTCCATGGGTCTATTGCTGCCTCGGGCACCTTATGGCCGTTCTGCTGTGAGTCAAAGATTTTCGAATCGGACGAAAAACTGATAGTGAATTGTAACGTTCAGGGCCTCCTAATGACGATGGAACACTCAAATTGCGTCCCGATTCAATACATCGCCCTCCAGCAGACTTGTCTCCATGGGTCTATTGCTGCATCGGGCACCTTATGGCAGTTCTGCTGTGAGTCAAAGATTTTCGAATCGGACGAAAAACTGATAGTGAATTGTAGCGTTCAGGGCCACCTAATGACGATGGATCACTCAAATTGCGTCCCGATTCAATACATCGTCCTCCAGCAGACTTGTCTCCATGGGTCTATTGCTGCCTCGGGCACCTTATGGCCGTTCTACTGTGAGTCAAAGATTTTCGAATCGGACGAAAAACTGATAGTGAATTGTAACGATCAGGGTCACCTAATGACGATGGATCAGTCAATTTGCGTCCCGATTCAATACATCGTCCTCCAGCAGACTTGTCTCCATGGGTCTATAGCTGCCTCGGGCACCTTATGGCCGTTCGCCTGTGAGTCAAAGATTTTCGAATCTGACGAAAAACTGATAGTGAATTGTAACTTTCAGGGCCACCTAATGACGATGGATCACTCAAATTGCGTCCCGATACAATACATCGTCCTCCAGCCGACTTGTCTCCATGGGTCTATTGCTGCCTCGGGCACCTTATGGCCGTTCTGCTGTGAGTCAAAGATTTTCGAATCGGACGAAAAGCTGATAGTGAATTGTAACGTTCAGGGCCTCCTAATGACGATGGATCACTCAAATTGCGTCCCGATTCAATACCTCGTACTCCAGCAGACTTGTCTCCATGTGTCTATTGCTACCTCGGGCACCTTATGGCCGTTCTGCTGTGAGTCAAAGATTTTCGAATCGGACGAAAAACTGATAGTGAATTGTAACGTTCAGGGCCTCCTATTGACGATGGATCACTCAAATTGCGTCCCGATTCAATACCTCGTACTCCAGCAGACTTGTCTCCATGTGTCTATTGCTGCCTCGGGCACCTTATGGCCGTTCTGCTGTGATTCAAAGATTTTCGAATCGGACGAAAAACTGATAGTGAATTGTAACGTTCAGGGCCACCTAATGACAATGAATCACTCAAATTGCTTCGCGATTCAATACATCGTCCTCCAGCCGACTTGTCTCCGTGGGTCTATTGCTGCCTCGGGCACCTTATGGCCGTTCTGCTGTGAGTCAAAGATTTTCGAATCGGACGAAAAACTGATAGTGAATTGTAACGTTCAGGTCCTCCTAATGACGAAGGAACACTCAAATTGCGTCCCGATTCAATACCTCGTGCTCCAGCAGACTTGTCTCCATGGGTCTATTGCTGCCTCGGGCACCTTATGGCCGTTCTGCTGTGAGTAAAAGATTTTCGAATCGGACGAAAAAGTGATAGTGAATTATAACGTTCAGGGCCTCCTAATGACGAAGGAACACTCGAATTGCGTCCCGATTCAATACATCGTCCTCCAGCAGACTTGACTCCATGGGTCTATTGCTGCCTCGGGCACCTTATGGCCGTTCTGCTGTGAGTCAAAGATTTTCGAATCGGACGAAAAACTGATAGTGAATTGTAACGATCAGGGTCACCTAATGACGATGGATCAATCAAATTGCGTCTCGATTCAATACATCGTCCTCCAGCAGACTTGTCTCCATGGGTCTATAGCTGCCTCGGGCACCTTATGGCCGTTCGCGTGTGAGTCAAAGATTTTCGAAATTGACGAAAAACTGATAGTGAATTGTAACGTCCAGGGCCACCTAATGACGATGAATCACTCAAATTGCGTCCCGATTCAATACATCGTCCTCCAGCCGACTTGTCTCCATGGGTCTATTGCTGCCTCGGGCACCTTATGGCCGTTCTGCTGTGAGTCAAAGATTTTCGAATCGGACGAAAAACTGATAGTGAATTGTAACGTTCAGGGCCTCCTAATGACGATGGAACACTCAAATTGCGTCCCGATTCAATACATCGCCCTCCAGCAGACTTGTCTCCATGGGTCTATTGCTGCATCGGGCACCTTATGGCCGTTCTGCTGTGAGTCAAAGATTTTCGAATCGGACGAAAAACTGATTGTGAATTGTAGCGCCAGGGCCACCTAATGACGATGGATCACTCAAATTGCGTCCCGATTCAATACATCGTCCTCCAGCAGACTTGTCTCCATGGGTCTATTGCTGCCTCGGGCACCTTATGGCCGTTCTACTGTGAGTCAAAGATTTTCGAATCGGACGAAAAACTGATAGTGAATTGTAACGATCAGGGTCACCTAATGACGATGGATCAATCAAATTGCGTCCCGATTCAGTACATCGTCCTCCAGCAGACTTGTCTCCATGGGTTTATAGCTGCCTCGGGCACCTTATGGCCGTTCGCCTGTGAGTCAAAGATTTTCGAATCTGACGAAAAACTGATAGTGAATTGTAACTTTCAGGGCCACCTAATGACGATGGATCACTCAAATTGCGTCCCGATACAATACATCGTCCTCCAGCCGACTTGTCTCCATGGGTCTATTGCTGCCTCGGGCACCTTATGGCCGTTCTGCTGTGAGTCAAAGATTTTCGAATCGGACGAAAAGCTGATAGTGAATTGTAACGTTCAGGGCCTCCTAATGACGATGGATCACTCAAATTGCGTCCCGATTCAATACCTCGTACTCCAGCAGACTTGTCTCCATGTGTCTATTGCTACCTCGGGCACCTTATGGCCGTTCTGCTGTGAGTCAAAGATTTTCGAATCGGACGAAAAACTGATAGTGAATTGTAACGTTCTGGGCCTCCTATTGACGATGGATCACTCAAATTGCGTCCCGATTCAATACCTCGTACTCCAGCAGACTTGTCTCCATGTGTCTATTGCTGCCTCGGGCACCTTATGGCCGTTCTGCTGTGATTCAAAGATTTTCGAATCGGACGAAAAACTGATAGTGAATTGTAACGTTCAGGGCCACCTAATGACAATGAATCACTCAAATTGCATCGCGATTCAATACATCGTCCTCCAGCCGACTTGTCTCCGTGGGTCTATTGCTGCCTCGGGCACCTTATGGCCGTTCTGCTGTGAGTCAAAGATTTTCGAATCGGACGAAAAACTGATAGTGAATTGTAACGTTCAGGTCCTCCTAATGACGAAGGAACACTCAAATTGCGTCCCGATTCAATACCTCGTGCTCCAGCAGACTTGTCTCCATGGGTCTATTGCTGCCTCGGGCACCTTATGGCCGTTCTGCTGTGAGTAAAAGATTTTCGAATCGGACGAAAAAGTGATAGTGAATTATAACGTTCAGGGCCTCCTAATGACGATGGAACACTCGAATTGCGTCCCGATTCAATACATCGTCCTCCAGCAGACTTGACTCCATGGGTCTATTGCTGCCTCGGGCACCTTATGGCCGTTCTGCTGTGAGCAAAGATTTTCGAATCGGACGAAAAACTGATAGTGAATTGTAACGATCAGGGTCACCTAATGACGATGGATCAATCAAATTGCGTCTCGATTCAATACATCGTCCTCCAGCAGACTTGTCTCCATGGGTCTATAGCTGCCTCGGGCACCTTATGGCCGTTCGCGTGTGAGTCAAAGATTTTCGAAATTGACGAAAAACTGATAGTGAATTGTAACTTTCAGGGCCACCTAATGACGATGGATCACTCAAATTGCGTCCCGATACAATACATCGTCCTCCAGCCGACTTGTCTACATGGGTCTATTGCTGCCTCGGGCACCTTATGGCCGTTGTGCTGTGAGTCAAAGATTTTCGATTCGGACGAAAAACTGATAGTGAATTGTAACGTTCAGGGCCTCCTAATGACGATGGATCACTCAAATTGCGTCCCGATTCAATACATCGTCCTCCAGCCGACTTGAATCCATGGGTCTATTGCTGCCTCGGGCACCTTATGGCCTTTCTGCTGTGAGTCTAGATTATCGAATGGGGCGAAAAACTGATAGTGAATTGTAACGTTCAGGGCCACCTAATGACGATGGATCACTCAAATTGCGTCCCGATTCAATACGTCGTCCTCCAACAGACTTGTCTCCATGGGTCTATTGCTGCCTTGGGCACCTTATGGCCGTTCTGCTGTGAGTCAAAGATTTTCGAATCGGACGAAAAACTGATAGTTAATTGTAACTTTCAGGACCACCTAATGACGATGAATCACTCAAACTGTGTCCCGATTCGATACATCGTCCTCCAGCAGACTTGTCTCCATGGGTCTATTGCTGCCTCGGGCACCTTATGGCCGTTCTGCTGTGAGTCAGAGATTTTCGAATCGGACGAAAAACTGATAGTGAATTGTAACGTTCAGGGCCTCCTAATGTCGATGGAACACTCAAATTGCGTCCCGATTCAATACCTCGTGCTCCAGCAGACTTGCCTCCATGGGTCTATTGCTGCCTCGGGCACCTTATGGCCGTTCTGCTGTGAGTCAAAGTTTTTCGAATCGGACGAAAAACTGATAGGGAATTGTAACGTTCAGGGCCACCTAATGACGATGGATCACTCAAATTGCGTCCCGATTCAATACATCGTCCTCCAGCAGACTTGTCTCCATGGGTCTATTGCTGCCTCGGGCACCTTATCGTCGTTCTCCCGTGTGTCTAGATTATCGAATGGGACGAAAAACTGATAGTTAATTGTAACATTCAGGGCCTCCTAATGACGATGGAACACTCAAATTGCGTCCAGATTCAATACATCGTCCTCCAGCAGAATGTCTCCATGGGTCTATTGCTGCCTCGGGCACATTATGGCCGTTCTGCTGTGAGTCAAAGATTTTCGAATCTGACGAAAAACTGATTGTGAATTGTAACATTCAGGGCCACATAATGACGATGGATCACTCAAACTGTGTCCCGATTCGATACGTCGTCCTCCAGCAGACTTGTCTCCATGGGTCTATTGCTGCCTCGGGCACCTTATGGCCGTTCTGCTGTGAGTCAGAGATTTTCGAATCGGACGAAAAACTGATAGTGAATTGTAACTTTCAGGACCACCTAATGACGATGAATCACTCAAACTGTGTCCCGATTCGATACATCGTCCTCCAGCAGACTTGTCTCCATGGGTCTATTGCTGCCTCGGGCACCTTATGGCCGTTCTGCTGTGAGTCAGAGATTTTCGAATCGGACGAAAAACTGATAGTGAATTGTAACGTTCAGGGCCTCCTAATGTCGATGGAACACTCAAATTGCGTCCCAATTCAATACCTCGTGCTCCAGCAGACTTGTCTCCATGGGTCTATTGCTGCCTCGGGCACCTTATGGCCGTTCTGCTGTGAGTCAAAGTTTTTCGAATCGGACTAAAAACTGATAGGGAATTGTAACGTTCAGGGCCACCTAATGACGATGGATCACTCAAATTGCGTCCCGATTCAATACATCGTCCTCCAGCAGACTTGTCTCCATGGGTCTATTGCTGCCTCGGGCACCTTATCGTCGTTCTCCCGTGTGTCTAGATTATCGAATGGGACGAAAAACTGATAGTTAATTGTAACATTCAGGGCCTCCTAATGACGATGGAACACTCAAATTGCGTCCAGATTCAATACATCGTCCTCCAGCAGAATATCTCCATGGGTCTATTGCTGCCTCGGGCACATTATGGGCGTTCTGCTGTGAGTCAAAGATTTTCGAATCTGACGAAAAACTGATAGTGAATTGTAACATTCAGGGCCACATAATGACGATGGATCACTCAAATTGCGTCCCGATTCAATACAACGTCCTCCAGCCGACTTGTCTCCTTGGGTCTATTGCTGCCTCGGGCACCTTATGGCCGTTCTGCTGTGAGTCAAAAATTTTCGAATCGGACGAAAAACTGATAGTGAATATTAACGTTCAGGGCCTCCTAATGACGATGGATCTCTCAAATTGCGTCCCGATTCAATACATCGTACTGCAGCAGACTTGTTTCCATGTGTCTATTGCTGCCTTGGGCACCTTATGGCCGTTCTGCTGTGAGTCAAAGATTTTCGAATCGGACGAAAAACTGATTGTGTATTGTAACGTTCAGGGCCTCCTAATGACGATGGATCACTCAAATTGCGTCCCGATTCAATACATCGTCCTCCAGCAGACTTGTCTCCATGGGTCTATTGCTGCCTCGGGCACCTTATGGCCGTTCTGCTGTGAGACAAAGATTTCCGAGTCGGACGAAAAACTGATTGTGAATTGTAACATTCAGGGCCTCCTAATGACGATAGAACACTCAAATTGCGTCCCGATTCAATACATCGCCCTCCAGCAGACTTGTCTCCATGGGTCTATTGCTGCCTCGGGCACCCTATGGTCGTTCTCCCGTGTGTCTAGATTATCGAATGGGACGAAAAACTGATAGATAATTGTAACATTCAGGGCCTCCTAATGACGATGGATCACTCAAATTGCGTCCCGATTCAATACATCGTCCTCCAGCAGATTGTCTCCATGGGTCTATTGCTGCCTCGGGCACATTATGGCCGTTCTGCTGTGAGTCAAAGATTTTCGAATCGGACGAAAAACTGATAGTGAATATTAACGTTCAGGGCCTCCTAATGACGATGGATCTCTCAAATTGCGTCCCGATTCAATACCTCGTACTCCAGCAGACTTGTCGCCATGTGTCTATTGATGCCTCGGGCACTCTGTGGTCGTTCTCCCGTGTGTCTAGATTATCGAATGGGACGAAAAACTGATAGTTAAAATGTAACATTCAGGGCCTCCTAATGACGATGGAACACTCAAATTGCGGCCCGATTCAATACATCGTCCTTCAGCAGATTGTCTCCATGGGTCTATTGCTGCCTCGGGCACATTATGGCCGTTCTGCTGTGAGTCAAAGATTTTCGAATCTGACGAAAAACTGATAGTGAATTGTAACATTCAGGGCCACATAATGACGATGGATCACTCAAATTGCGTCCCGATTCAATACAACGTCCTCCAGCCGACTTGTCTCCTTGGGTCTATTGCTGCCTCGGGCACCTTACGGCCGTTCTGCTGTGAGTCAAAGATTTTCGAATCGGACGAAAAGCTGATAGTGAATATTAACGTTCAGGGCCTCCTAATGACGATGGATCTCTCAAATTGCGTCCCGATTCAATACCTCGTACTCCAGCAGACTAGTCTCCATGTGTCTATTGATGCCTCGGGCACCTTACAGCCGTTCTGCTGTGAGTCAAAGATTTTCGAATCGGACGAAAAACTGATAGTGAATTGTAACGTTCAGGGCCACCTAATGACGATGAATCACTCAAATTGCGTCCCGATTCAATACATCGTCCTCCAGCCGACTTGTCTCCATGGGTCTATTGCTGCCTCGGGCACCTTATGGCCGTTCTGCTGTGAGTCAAAGATTTTCGAATCGGACGAAAAACTGATAGTGAATTGTAACGTTCAGGGCCTCCTAATGACGATGGAACACTCAAATTGCGTCCCGATTCAATACATCGCCCTCCAGCAGACTTGTCTCCATGGGTCTATTGCTGCATCGGGCACCTTATGGCCGTTCTGCTGTGAGTCAAAGATTTTCGAATCGGACGAAAAACTGATAGTGAATTGTAGCGTTCAGGGCCACCTAATGACGATGGATCACTCAAATTGCGTCCCGATTCAATACATCGTCCTCCAGCAGACTTGTCTATTTGGGTCTATTGCTGCCTCGGGCACCTTATGGCCGTTCTACTGTGAGTCAAAGATTTTCGAATCGGACGAAAAACTGATAGTGAATTGTAACGATCAGGGTCACCTAATGACGATGGATCAATCAAATTGCGTCCCGATTCAATACATCGTCCTCCAGCAGACTTGTCTCCATGGGTCTATAGCTGCCTCGGGCACCTTATGGCCGTTCTGCTGTGAGTCAAAGATTTTCGAATCTGACGAAAAACTGATAGTGCATTGTAACTTTCAGGGCCACCTAATGACGATGGATCACTCAAATTGCGTCCCGATACAATACATCGTCCTCCAGCCGACTTGTCTCCATGGGTCTATTGCTGCCTCGGGCACCTTATGGCCGTTCTGCTGTGAGTCAAAGATTTTCGAATCGGACGAAAAGCTGATAGTGAATTGTAACGTTCAGGGCCTCCTAATGACGATGGATCACTCAAATTGCGTCCCGATTCAATACCTCGTACTCCAGCAGACTTGTCTCCATGTGTCTATTGCTACCTCGGGCACCTTATGGCCGTTCTGCTGTGAGTCAAAGATTTTCGAATCGGACGAAAAACTGATAGTGAATTGTAACGTTCAGGGCCTCCTAATGACGATGGATCACTCAAATTGCGTCCCGATTCAATACCTCGTACTCCAGCAGACTTGTCTCCATGTGTCTATTGCTGCCTCGGGCACCTTATGGCCGTTCTGCTCTGATTCAAAGATTTTCGAATCGGACGAAAAACTGATAGTGAATTGTAACGTTCAGGGCCACCTATTGGCAATGAATCTTTCAAATTGCATCGCGATTCAATACATCGTCCTCCAGCCGACTTGTCTCCGTGGGTCTATTGCTGCCTCGGGCACCTTATGGCCGTTCTGCTGTGAGTCAAAGATTTTCGAATCGGACGAAAAACTGATAGTGAATTGTAACGTTCAGGTCCTCCTAATGACGAAGGAACACTCAAATTGCGTCCCGATTCAATACCTCGTGCTCCAGCAGACTTGTCTCCATGGGTCTATTGCTGCCTCGGGCACCTTATGGCCGTTCTGCTGTGAGTAAAAGATTTTCGAATCGGACGAAAAAGTGATAGTGAATTATAACGTTCAGGGCCTCCTAATGACGATGGAACACTCAAATTGCGTCCCGATTCAATACATCGTCCTCCAGCAGACTTGACTCCATGGGTCTATTGCTGCCTCGGGCACCTTATGGCCGTTCTGCTGTGAGTCAAAGATTTTCGAATCGGACGAAAAACTGATAGTGAATTGTAACTTTCAGGACCACCTAATGACGATGAATCACTCAAACTGTGTCCCGATTCGATACATCGTCCTCCAGCAGACTTGTCTCCATGGGTCTATTGCTGCCTCGGGCACCTTATGGCCGTTCTGCTGTGAGTCAAAAATTTTCGAATCGGACGAAAAACTGATAGTGAATTGTAACGTTCAGGGCCTCCTAATGACGATGGAACACTCAAATTGCGTCCCGATTCAATACCTCGTGCTCCAGCAGACTTGTCTCCATGGGTCTTTTGCTGCCTCGGGCACCTTATGGTCGTTCTCCCGTGAGTCTAGATTATCGAATGGGACGAAAAACTGATATTTAATTGTAACATTCAGGGCCTCCTAATGACGATGGATCACTCAAATTGCGTCCCGATTCAATACATCGTCCTCCAGCAGAATGTCTCCATGGGTCTATTGCTGCCTCGGGCACATTATGGCCGTTCTGCTGTGAGTCAAAGATTTTCGAATCTGACGAAAAACTGATAGTGAATTGTAACATTCAGGGCCACATAATGACGATGGATCACTCAAATTGCGTCCCGATTCAATACAACGTCCTCCAGCCGACTTGTCTCCTTGGGTCTATTGCTGCCTCGGGCACCTTATGGCCGTTCTGCTGTGAGTCAAAGATTTTCGAATCGGACGTAAAACTGATAGTGAATATTAACGTTCAGGGCCTCCTAATGACGATGGATCTCTCAAATTGCGTCCCGATTCAATACCTCGTACTGCAGCAGACTTGTTTCCATGTGTCTATTGCTGCCTTGGGCACCTTATGGCCGTTCTGCTGTGAGTCAAAGATTTTCGAATCGGACGAAAAACTGATTGTGTATTGTAACGTTCAGGGCCTCCTAATGACGATGGATCACTCAAATTGCGTCCCGATTCAATACATCGTCCTCCAGCAGACTTGTCTCCATGGGTCTATTGCTGCCTCGGGCACCTTATGGCCGTTCTGCTGTGAGACAAAGATTTTCGAATCGGACGAAAAACTGATAGTGAATTGTAACATTCAGGGCCTCCTAATGACGATAGAACACTCAAATTGCGTCCCGATTCAATACATCGCCCTCCAGCAGACTTGTCTCCATGGGTCTATTGCTGCCTCGGGCACCCTATGGTCGTTCTCCCGTGTGTCTAGATTATCGAATGGGACGAAAAACAGATAGTTAATTGTAACATTCAGGGCCTCCTAATGACGATGGATCACTCAAATTGCGTCCCGATTCAATACATCGTCCTCCAGCAGATTGTCTCCATGGGTCTATTGCTGCCTCGGGCACATTATGGCCGTTCTGCTGTGAGTCAAAGATTTTCGAATCGGACGAAAAACTGATAGTGAATATTAACGTTCAGGGCCTCCTAATGACGATGGATCTCTCAAATTGCTTCCCGATTCAATACCTCGTACTGCAGCAGACTTGTTTCCATGTGTCTATTGCTGCCTTGGGCACCTTATGGCCGTTCTGCTGTGAGTCAAAGATTTTCGAATCGGACGAAAAACTGATTGTGTATTGTAACGTTCAGGGCCTCCTAATGACGATGGACCACTCAAATTGCGTCCCGATTCAATACATCGTCCTCCAGCAGACTTGTCTCCATGGGTCTATTGCTGCCTCGGGCACCTTATGGCCGTTCTGCTGTGAGACAAAGATTTTCGAATCTGACGAAAAACTGATAGTGAATTGTAACATTCAGGGCCACATAATGACGATGGATCACTCAAATTGCGTCCCGATTCAATACAACGTCCTCCAGCCGACTTGTCTCCTTGGGTCTATTGCTGCCTCGGGCACCTTACGGCCGTTCTGCTGTGAGTCAAAGATTTTCGAATCGGACGAAAAACTGATAGTGAATTGTAACGTTCAGGGCCACCTAATGACGATGAATCACTCAAATTGCGTCCCGATTCAATACATCGTCCTCCAGCCGAATTGTCTCCATGGGTCTATTGCTGCCTCGGGCACCTTATGGCCGTTCTGCTGTGAGTCAAAGATTTTCGAATCGGACGAAAAACTGATAGTGAATTGTAACGTTCAGGGCCTCCTAATGACGATGGAACACTCAAATTGCGTCCCGATTCAATACATCGCCCTCCAGCAGACTTGTCTCCATGGGTCTATTGCTGCATCGGGCACCTTATGGCCGTTCTGCTGTGAGTCAAAGATTTTCGAATCGGACGAAAAACTGATAGTGAATTGTAGCGTTCAGGGCCACCTAATGACGATGGATCACTCAAATTGCGTTCCGATTCAATACATCGTCCTCCAGCAGACTTGTCTCCATGGGTCTATTGCTGCCTCGGGCACCTTATGGCCGTTCTACTGTGAGTCAAAGATTTTCGAATCGGACGAAAAACTGATAGTGAATTGTAACGATCAGGGTCACCTAATGACGATGGATCAATCAAATTGCGTCCCGATTCAATACATCGTCCTCCAGCAGACTTGTCTCCATGGGTCTATTGCTGCCTCGGGCACCTTAAGGCCGTTCTGCTGTGAGTCAAAGATTTTCGAATCGGACGAAAAGCTGATAGTGAATTGTAACGTTCAGGGCCTCCTAATGACGATGGATCACTCAAATTGCGTCCCGATTCAATACCTCGTACTACAGCAGACTTGTCTCCATGTGTCTATTGCTACCTCGGGCACCTTATGGCCGTTCTGCTGTGAGTCAAAGATTTTCGAATCGGACGAAAAACTGATAGTGAATTGTAACGTTCAGGGCCTCCTAATGACGATGGTTCACTCAAATTGCGTCCCGATTCAATACCTCGTACTCCAGCAGACTTGTCTCCATGTGTCTATTGCTGCCTCGGGCACCTTATGGCCGTTCTGCTGTGATTCAAAGATTTTCGAATCGGACGAAAAACTGATAGTGAATTGTAACGTTCAGGGCCACCTATTGACAATGAATCACTCAAATTGCATCGCGATTCAATACATCGTCCTCCAGCTGACTTGTCTCCGTGGGTCTATTGCTGCCTCGGGCACCTTATGGCCGTTCTGCTGTGAGTCAAAGATTTTCGAATCGGACGAAAAACTGATAGTGAATTGTAACGTTCAGGTCCTCCTAATGACGAAGGAACACTCAAATTGCGTCCCGATTCAATACCTCGTGCTCCAGCAGACTTGTCTCCATGGGTCTATTGCTGCCTCGGGCACCTTATGGCCGTTCTGCTGTGAGTAAAAGATTTTCGAATCGGACGAAAAAGTGATAGTGAATTATAACGTTCAGGGCCTCCTAATGACGATGGAACACTCAAATTGCGTCCCGATTCAATACATCGTCCTCCAGCAGACTTGACTCCATGGGTCTATTGCTGCCTCGGGCACCTTATGGCCGTTCTGCTGTGAGTCAAAGATTTTCGAATCGGACGAAAAACTGATAGTGAATTGTAACGATCAGGGTCACCTAATGACGGTGGATCAATCAAATTGCGTCTCGATTCAATATATCGTCCTCCAGCAGACTTGTCTCCATGGGTCTATAGCTGCCTCGGGCACCTTATGGCCGTTCGCCTGTGAGTCAAAGATTTTCGAATCTGACGAAAAACTGATAGTGAATTGTAACTTTCAGGGCCACCTAATGACGATGGATCACTCAAATTGCGTCCCGATACAATACATCGTCCTCCAGCAGACTTGTCTCCATGGGTCTATTGCTGCCTTGGGCACCTTATGGCCGTTCTGCTGTGAGTCAAAGATTTTCGAATCGGACGAAAAACTGATAGTGAATTGTAACTTTCAGGGCCACCTAATGACGATGAATCACTCAAACTGTGTCCCGATTCAATACATCGTCCTCCAGCAGACTTGTCTCCATGGGTCTATTGCTGCCTCGGGCACCTTATGGCCGTTCTGCTGTGAGTCAAAGATTTTCGAATCGGACGAAAAACTGATAGTGAATTGTAACGTTCAGGGCCTCCTAATGACGATGGAACACTCAAATTGCGTCCCGATTCAATACCTCGTGCTCCAGCAGACTTGTCTCCATGGGTCTATTGCTGCCTCGGGCACCTTATGGCCGTTCTCCTGTGAGTCAAAGATTTTCGAATCGGACGAAAAACTGATAGTGAATTGTAACGTTCAGGGCCACCTAATGACGATGGATCACTCAAATTGCGTCCCGATTCAATACATCGTCCTCCAGCCGACTTGTCTCCATGGGTCTATTGCTGCCTCGGGCACCTTATCGTCGTTCTCCCGTGTGTCTAGATTATCGAATGGGACGAAAAACTGATAGTTAATTGTAACATTCAGGGCCTCCTAATGACGATGGAACACTCAAATTGCGGCCGATTCAATACATCGTCCTCCAGCAGAATGTCTCCATGGGTCTATTGCTGCCTCGGGCACATTATGGCCGTTCTGCTGTGAGTCAAAGATTTTCGAATCTGACGAAAAACTGATAGTGAATTGTAACATTCAGGGCCACATAATGACGATGGATCACTCAAATTGCGTCCCGATTCAATACAACGTCCTCCAGCCGACTTGTCTCCTTGGGTCTATTGCTGCCTCGGGCACCTTATGGCCGTTCTGCTGTGAGTCAAAGATTTTCGAATCGGACGAAAAACTGATAGTGAATATTAACGTTCAGGGCCTCCTAATGACGGTGGATCTCTCAAATTGCGTCCCGATTCAATACCTCGTACTCCAGCAGACTTGTCTCCATGTGTCTATTGATGCCTCGGGCACCTTATGGCCGTTCTGCTGTGAGTCAAAGATTTTCGAATCGGACGAAAAACTGATAGTGAATTGTAACGTTCAGGGCCACCTAATGACGATGAATCACTCAAATTGCGTCCCGATTCAATACATCGTCCTCCAGCCGACTTGTCTCCATGGGTCTATTGCTGCCTCGGGCACCTTATGGCCGTTCTGCTGTGAGTCAAGGATTTTCGAATCGGACGAAAAACTGATAGTGAATTGTAACGTTCAGGGCCTCCTAATGACGATGGAACACTCAAATTGCGTCCCGATTCAATACATCGCCCTCCAGCAGACTTGTCTCCATGGGTCTATTGCTGCCTCGGGCACCCTATGGTCGTTCTCCCGTGTGTCTAGATTATCGAATGGGACGAAAAACTGATAGTTAATTGTAACATTCAGGGCCTCCTAATGACGATGGATCACTCAAATTGCGTCCCGATTCAATACAACGTCCTCCAGCAGATTGTCTCCATGGGTCTATTGCTGCCTCGGGCACATTATGGCCGTTCTGCTGTGAGTCAAAGATTTTCGAATCGGACGAAAAACTGATAGTGAATATTAACGTTCAGGGCCTCCTAATGACGATGGATCTCTCAAATTGCGTCCCGATTCAATACCTCGTACTCCAGCAGACTTGTCTCCATGTGTCTATTGATGCCTCGGGCACCTTATGGCCGTTCTGCTGTGAGTCAAAGATTTTCGAATCGGACGAAAAACTGATAGTGAATTGTAACGTTCAGGGCCACCTAATGACGATGAATCACTCAAATTGCGTCCCGATTCAATACATCGTCCTCCAGCCGACTTGTCTCCATGGGTCTATTGCTGCCTCGGGCACCTTATGGCCGTTCTGCTGTGAGTCAAGGATTTTCGAATCGGACGAAAAACTGATAGTGAATTGTAACGTTCAGGGCCTCCTAATGACGATGGAACACTCAAATTGCGTCCCGATTCAATACATCGCCCTCCAGCAGACTTGTCTCCATGGGTCTATTGCTGCCTCGGGCACCTTATGGCCGTTCTGCTGTGAGTCAAAGATATTCGAATCGGACGAAAAACTGATAGTGAATTGTAACGTTCATGGCCACCTAATGACGATGGATCACTCAAATTGCGTCCCGATTCAATACATCGTCCTCCAGCAGACTTGTCTCCATGGGTCTATTGCTGCCTCGGGCACCTTATGGCCGTTCTGCTGTGAGTCAAAGATTTTCGAATCGGACGAAAAACTGATAGTGAATTGTAACGTTCAGGTCCTCCTAATGACGATGGAACACTCAAATTGCGTCCCGATTCAATACCTCGTGCTCCAGCAGACTTGTCTCCATGGGTCTATTGCTGCCTCGGGCACCTTATGGCCGTTCTGCTGTGAGTCAAAGATTTTCGAATTGGACGAAAAACTGATAGTGAATTGTAACGTTCAGGGCCACCTAATGACGATGGATCACTCAAATTGCGTCCCGATTCAATACATCGTCCTCCAGCAGACTTGTCTCTATGGGTCTATTGCTGCCTCGGGCACTTTATGGCCGTTCTGCTGTGAGTCAAAGATTTTCGAATCGGACGAAAAACTGATAGTGAATTGTAACGTTCAGGGCCACCTAATGACGATGGATCACTCTAATTGCGTCCCGATTCAATACATCGTCCTCCAGCAGACTTGTCTCCATGGGTCTATTGCTGCCTCGGGCACCTTTTGGCCGTTCTGCTGTGAGTCAAAGATTTTCGAATCGGACGAAAAACTGATAGTGAATTGTAACATTCAGGGTCACCTAATGACGATGGATCAATCAAATTGCGTCCCGATTCAATACATCGTCCTCCAGCAGACTTGTCTCCATGGGTCTATTGCTGCCTCGGGCACCTTAAGGCCGTTCTGCTGTGAGTCAAAGATTTTCGAATCGGACGAAAAGCTGATAGTGAATTGTAACGTTCAGGGCCTCCTAATGACGATGAATCACTCAAACTGTGTCCCGATTCAATACATCGTCCTCCAGCAGACTTGTCTCCATGGGTCTATTGCTGCCTCGGGCACCTTATGGCCGTTCTGCTGTGAGTCAAAGATTTTCGAATCGGACGAAGAACTGATAGTGAATTGTAACGTTCAGGGCCTCCTAATGACGATGGAACACTCAAATTGCGTCCCGATTCAATACCTCGTGCTCCGGCAGACTTGTCTCCATGGGTCTATTGCTGCCTCGGGCACCTTATGGCCGTACTCCTGTGAGTCAAAGATTTTCGAATCGGACGAAAAACTGATAGTGAATTGTAACGTTCAGGGCCACCTAATGACGATGGATCACTCAAATTGCGTCCCGATTCAATACATCGTCCTCCAGCCGACTTGTCTCCATGGGTCTATTGCTGCCTCGGGCACCTTATCGTCGTTCTCCCGTGTGTCTAGATTATCGAATGGGACGAAAAACTGATAGTTAATTGTAACATTCAGGGCCTCCTAATGACGATGGAACACTCAAATTGCGGCCGATTCAATACATCGTCCTCCAGCAGAATGTCTCCATGGGTCTATTGCTGCCTCGGGCACATTATGGCCGTTCTGCTGTGAGTCAAAGATTTTCGAATCTGACGAAAAACTGATAGTGAATTGTAACAATCAGGGCCACATAATGACGATGGATCACTCAAATTGCGTCCCGATTCAATACAACGTCCTCCAGCCGACTTGTCTCCTTGGGTCTATTGCTGCCTCGGGCACCTTATGGCCGTTCTGCTGTGAGTCAAAGATTTTCGAATCGGACGAAAAACTGATAGTGAATATTAACGTTCAGGGCCTCCTAATGACGACGGATCTCTCAAATTGCGTCCCGATTCAATACCTCGTACTGCAGCAGACTTGTTTCCATGTGTCTATTGATGCCTCGGGCACCTTATGGCCGTTCTGCTGTGAGTCAAAGATTTTCGAATCGGACGAAAAACTGATAGTGAATTGTAACGATCAGGGCCACCTAATGACGATGAATCACTCAAATTGCGTCCCGATTCAATACATCGTCCTCCAGCCGACTTGTCTCCATGGGTCTATTGCTGCCTGGGGCACCTTATGGCCGTTCTGCTGTGAGTCAAAGATTTTCGAATCGGACGAAAAACTGATAGTGAATTG
Organism: Schistocerca cancellata; assembly: GCF_023864275.1. Taxonomy (NCBI): domain Eukaryota; kingdom Metazoa; phylum Arthropoda; class Insecta; order Orthoptera; family Acrididae; genus Schistocerca; species Schistocerca cancellata. Next base: position 3,704,369 of record NW_026047112.1, read on the forward strand.
TAACGTTCAGGGCCTCCTAATGACGATGGAACACTCAAATTGCGTCCCGATTCAATACATCGCCCTCCAGCAGACTTGTCTCCATGGGTCTATTGCTGCCTCGGGCACCTTATGGCCGTTCTGCTGTGAGTCAAAGATATTCGAATCGGACGAAAATCTGATAGTGAATTGTAACGTTCATGGCCACCTAATGACGATGGATCACTCAAATTGCGTCCCGATTCAATACATCGTCCTCCAGCAGACTTGTCTCCATGGGTCTATTGCTGCCTCGGGCACCTTATGGCCGTTCTGCTGTGAGTCAAAGATTTTCGAATCGGACGAAAAACTGATAGTGAATTGTAACGTTCAGGTCCTCCTAATGACGATGGAACGCTCAAATTGCGTCCCGATTCAATACCTCGTGCTCCAGCAGACTTGTCTCCATGGGTCTATTGCTGCCTCGGGCACCTTATGGCCGTTCTGCTGTGAGTCAAAGATTTTCGAATTGGACGAAAAACTGATAGTGAATTGTAACGTTCAGGGCAACCTAATGATGATGGAACACTCAAATTGCGTCCCGATTCAATACATCGCCCTCCAGCAGACTTGTCTCCATGGGTCTATTGCTGCCTCGGGCACCTTATGGCCGTTCTGCTGTGACTCAAAGATTTTCGAATCGGACGAAAAACTGATAGTGAATTGTAACGTTCAGGGCCTCCAAATGACGGTGGAACACTCAAATTGCGTCCCGATTCAATACCTCGTGCTCCAGCAGACTTGTCTCCATGGGTCTATTGCTGCCTCGGGCACCTTATGGCCGTTCTGCTGTGAGTCAATGATTTTCGAATTGGACGAAAAACTGATAGTGAATTGTAACGTTCAGGGCCACCTAATGACGATGGATCACTCAAATTGCGTCCCGATTCAATACATCGTCCTCCAGCAGACTTGTCTCCATGGGTCTATTGCTGCCTCGGGCACCTTATGGCCGTTCTGCTGTGAGTTAAAGATTTTCGAATCGGACGAAAAACTGATAGTGAATTGTAACGTTCAGGGCCTCCTAATGACGATGGAACACTCAAATTGCGTCCCGATTCAATACCTCGTGCTCCGGCAGACTTGTCTCCATGGGTCTATTGCTGCCTCGGGCACCTTATGGCCGTACTCCTGTGAGTCAAAGATTTTCGAATCGGACGAAAAACTGATAGTGAATTGTAACGTTCAGGGCCACCTAATGACGATGGATCACTCAAATTGCGTCCCGATTCAATACATCGTCCTCCAGCCGACTTGTCTCCATGGGTCTATTGCTGCCTCGGGCACCTTATCGTCGTTCTCCCGTGTGTCTAGATTATCGAATGGGACGAAAAACTGATAGTTAGTTGTAACATTCAGGGCCTCCTAATGACGATGGAACACTCAAATTGCGGCCGATTCAATACATCGTCCTCCAGCAGAATGTCTCCATGGGTCTATTGCTGCCTCGGGCACATTATGGCCGTTCTGCTGTGAGTCAAAGATTTTCGAATCTGACGAAAAACTGATAGTGAATTGTAACATTCAGGGCCACATAATGACGATGGATCACTCAAATTGCGTCCCGATTCAATACAACGTCCTCCAGCCGACTTGTCTCCTTGGGTCTATTGCTGCCTCGGGCACCTTATGGCCGTTCTGCTGTGAGTCAAAGATTTTCGAATCGGACGAAAAACTGATAGTGAATATTAACGTTCAGGGCCTTCCTAATGACGACGGATCTCTCAAATTGCGTCCCGATTCAATACCTCGTACTGCAGCAGACTTGTTTCCATGTGTCTATTGCTGCCTTGGGCATCTTATGGCCGTTCTGCTGTGAGTCAAAGATTTTCGAATCGGACGAAAAACTGATAGTGTATTGTAACGTTCAGGGCCTCCTAATGACGATGGATCACTCAAATTGCGTCCCGATTCAATACATCGTCCTCCAGCAGACTTGTCTCCATGGGTCTATTGCTGCCTCGGGCACCTTATGGCCGTTCTGCTGTGAGACAAAGATTTTCGAATCGGACGAAAAACTGATAGTGAATTGTAACATTCAGGGCCTCCTAATGACGATAGAACACTCAAATTGCGTCCCGATTCAATACATCGCCCTCCAGCAGACTTGTCTCCATGGGTCTATTGCTGCCTCGGGCACCCTATGGTCGTTCTCCCGTGTGTCTAGATTATCGAATGGGACGAAAAACTGATAGTTAATTGTAACATTCAGGGCCTCCTAATGACGATGGATCACTCAAATTGCGTCCCGATTCAATACAACGTCCTCCAGCAGATTGTCTCCATGGGTCTATTGCTGCCTCGGGCACATTATGGCCGTTCTGCTGTGAGTCAAAGATTTTCGAATCGGACGAAAAACTGATAGTGAATATTAACGTTCGGGGCCTCCTAATGACGATGGATCTCTCAAATTGCGTCCCGATGCAATACCTCGTACTCCAGCAGACTTGTCTCCATGTGTCTATTGATGCCTCGGGCACCTTATGGCCGTTCTGCTGTGAGTCAAAGATATTCGAATCGGACGAAAAACTGATAGTGAATTGTAACGTTGAGGGCCACCTAATGACGATGAATCACTCAAATTGCGTCCCGATTCAATACATCGTCCTCCAGCCGACTTGTCTCCATGGGTCTATTGCTGCCTGGGGCACCTTATGGCCGTTCTGCTGTGAGTCAAAGATTTTCGAATCGGACGAAAAACTGATAGTGAATTGTAACGTTCAGGGCCTCCTAATGCCGATGGAACACTCAAATTGCGTCCCGATGCAATACATCGCCCTCCAGCAGACTTGTCTCCATGGGTCTATTGCTGCCTCGGGCACCTTATGGCCGTTCTGCTGTGAGTCAAAGATATTCGAATCGGACGAAAAACTGATAGTGAATTGTAACGTTCATGGCCACCTAATGACGATGGATCACTCAAATTGCGTCCCGATTCAATACATCGTCCTCCAGCAGACTTGTCTCCATGGGTCTATTGCTGCCTCGGGCACCTTATGGCCGTTCTGCTGTGAGTCAAAGATTTTCGAATCGGACGAAAAACTGATAGTGAATTGTAACGTTCAGGTCCTCCTAATGACGATGGAACGCTCAAATTGCGTCCCGATTCAATACCTCGTGCTCCAGCAGACTTGTCTCCATGGGTCTATTGCTGCCTCGGGCACCTTATGGCCGTTCTGCTGTGAGTCAAAGATTTTCGAATTGGACGAAAAACTGATAGTGAATTGTAACGTTCAGGGCAACCTAATGATGATGGAACACTCAAATTGCGTCCCGATTCAATACATCGCCCTCCAGCAGACTTGTCTCCATGGGTCTATTGCTGCCTCGGGCACCTTATGGCCGTTCTGCTGTGACTCAAAGATTTTCCAATCGGACGAAAAACTGATAGTGAATTGTAACGTTCAGGGCCTCCTAATGACGGTGGAACACTCAAATTGCGTCCCGATTCAATACCTCGTGCTCCAGCAGACTTGTCTCCATGGGTCTATTGCTGCCTCGGGCACCTTATGGCCGTTCTGCTGTGACTCAATAATTTTCGAATCGGACGAAAAACTGATAGTGAATTGTAACGTTCAGGGCCACCTAATGACGATGGATCACTCAAATTGCGTCCCGATTCAATACATCGTCCTCCAGCAGACTTGTCTCTATGGGTCTATTGCTGCCTCGGGCACCTTATGGCCGTTCTGCTGTGAGTCAAAGATTTTCGAATCGGACGAAAAACTGATAGTGAATTGTAACGTTCAGGGCCACCTAATGACGATGGATCACTCAAATTGCGTCCCGATTCAATACATCGTCCTCCAGCAGACTTGTCTCCATGGGTCTATTGCTGCCTCGGGCACCTTTTGGCCGTTCTGCTGTGAGTCAAAGATTTTCGAATCGGACGAAAAACTGATAGTGAATTGTAACATTCAGGGCCACCTAATGTCGATGGATCACTCAAATTGCGTCCCGATTCAATACATCGTCCTCCAGCAGATTTGTCTCCATGGGTCTATTGCTGCCTCGGGCACCTTATGGCTGCTCTCCTGTGAGTCAAAGATTTTCGGATCGGACGAAAAACTGACAGTGAATTGTAACATTCAGGGCCACCTAATGACGATGGATCACTCCAATTGCGTCCCGATTCAATACATCGTCCTCCAGCCGACTTGTCTCCATGGGTCTATTGCTGCCTCGGGCACCTTATGGCCGTTCTGCTGTGAGTCAAAGATTTTCGAATCTGACGAAAAACTGATAGTGAATTGTAACATTCAGGGCCAGCTAATGACGATGGATCACTCAAATTGCGTCCCGATTCAATACATCGTCCTCCAGCCGACTTGTCTCCATGGGTCTATTGCTGCCTCCGGCACCTTATGGCCGTTCTGCTGTGACTCAAAGATTTTCGAAACGGACGAAAAACTGATAGTGAATTGTAACGTTCAGGGCCTCCTAATGACGGTGGAACACTCAAATTGCGTCCCGATTCAATACCTCGTACTGCAGCAGACTTGTTTCCATGTGTCTATTGCTGCCTTGGGCACCTTATGGCCGTTGTGCTGTGAGTCAAAGATTTTCGAATCGGACGAAAAACTGATAGTGTATTGTAACGTTCAGGGCCTCCTAATGACGATGGATCACTCAAATTGCGTCCCGATTCAATACATCGTCCTCCAGCAGACTTGTCTCCATGGGTCTATTGCTGCCTCGGGCACCTTATGGCCGTTCTGCTGTGAGACAAAGATTTTCGAATTGGACGAAAAACTGATAGTGAATTGTAACATTCAGGGCCTCCTAATGACGATAGAACACTCAAATTGCGTCCCGATTCAATACATCGCCCTCCAGCAGACTTGTCTCCATGGGTCTATTGCTGCCTCGGGCACCCTATGGTCGTTCTCCCGTGTGTCTAGATTATCGAATGGGACGAAAAACTGATAGTTAATTGTAACATTCAGGGCCTCCTAATGACGATGGATCACTCAAATTGCGTCCCGATTCAATACATCGTCCTCCAGCAGATTGTCTCCATGGGTCTATTGCTGCCTCGGGCACATTATGGCCGTTCTGCTGTGAGTCAAAGATTTTCGAATCGGACGAAAAACTGATAGTGAATATTAACGTTCAGGGCCTCCTAATGACGATGGATCTCTCAAATTGCGTCCCGATTCAATACCTCGTACTCCAGCTGACTTGTCTCCATGTGTCTATTGATGCCTCGGGCACCTTATGGCCGTTCTGCTGTGAGTCAAAGATTTTCGAATCGGACGAAAAACTGATAGTGAATTGTAACAATCAGGGCCACCTAATGACGATGAATCACTCAAATTGCTTCCCGATTCAATACATCGTCCTCCAGCCGACTTGTCTCCATGGGTCTATTGCTGCCTCGGGCACCTTATGGCCGTTCTGCTGTGAACAAAGATTTTCGAATCGGACGAAAAACTGATAGTGAATTGTAACGTTCAGGGCCTCCTAATGACGATGGAACACTCAAATTGCGTCCCGATTCAATACCTCGTGCTCCAGCAGACTTGTCTCCATGGGTCTATTGCTGCCTCGGGCACCTTATGGCCGTTCTGCTGTGAGTCAAAGATTTTCGAATTGGACGAAAAACTGATAGTGAATTGTAACGTTCAGGGCCACCTAATGATGATGGAACACTCAAATTGCGTCCCGATTCAATACATCGCCCTCCAGCAGACTTGTCTCCATGGGTCTATTGCTGCCTCGGGCACCTTATGGCCGTTCTGCTGTGACTCAAAGATTTTCGAATCGGACGAAAAACTGATAGTGAATTGTAACGTTCAGGGCCTCCTAATGACGGTGGAACACTCAAAATGCGTCCCGATTCAATACATCGTCCTCCAGCAGACTTGTCTCCATTGGTCTATTGCTGCCTCGGGCACCTTATGATCGTTCTCCCGTGAGTCTAGATTATCTAATGGTACGAAAAACTGATAGTTAATTGTAACATTCAGGGCCTCCTAATGACGACGGAACACTCAAATTGCGTCCCGATTCAATACATCGTCCTCCAGCCGACTTGACTCCATGGGTCTATTGCTGCCATGGTCACCTTATGGCCGTACTGCTGTGACTCAAAGATTTTCGAATCGGACGAAAAACTGACAGTGAATTGTAACGTTCAGGGCCTCCTAATGACGGTGGAACACTCAAAATGCGTCCCGATTCAATACCTCGTACTGCAGCAGACTTGTTTCCATGTGTCTATTGCTGCCTTGGGCACCTTATGGCCGTTGTGCTGTGAGTCAAAGATTTTCGAATCGGACGAAAAACTAATAGTGTATTGTAACGTTCAGGGCCTCCTAATGACGATGGATCACTCAAATTGCGTCCCGATTCAATACATCGTCCTCCAGCAGACTTGTCTCCATGGGTCTATTGCTGCCTCGGGCACCTTATGGCCGTTCTGCTGTGAGACAAAGATTTTCGAATCGGACGAAAAACTGATAGTGAATTGTAACATTCAGGGCCTCCTAATGACGATAGAACACTCAAATTGCGTCCCGATTCAATACATCGCCCTCCAGCAGACTTGTCTCCATGGGTCTATTGCTGCCTCGGGCACCCTATGGTCGTTCTCCCGTGTGTCTAGATTATCGAATGGGACGAAAAACTGATAGTTAATTGTAACATTCAGGGCCTCCTAATGACGATGGATCACTCAAATTGCGTCCCGATTCAATACATCGTCCTCCAGCAGATTGTCTCCATGGGTCTATTGCTGCCTCGGGCACATTATGGCCGTTCTGCTGTGAGTCAAAGATTTTCGAATCGGACGAAAAACTGATAGTGAATTGTAACGTTCAGGGCCTCCTAATGACGATGGATCTCTCAAATTGCGTCCCGATTCAATACCTCGTACTCCAGCAGACTTGTCTCCATGTGTCTATTGATGCCTCGGGCACCTTATGGCCGTTCTGCTGTGAGTCAAAGATTTTCGAATCGGACGAAAAACTGATAGTGAATTGTAACAATCAGGGCCACCTAATGACGATGAATCACTCAAATTGCGTCCCGATTCAATACATCGTCCTCCAGCCGACTTGTCTCAATGGGTCTATTGCTGCCTCGGGCACCTTATGGCCGTTCTGCTGTGAGTCAAAGATTTTCGAATCGGACGAAAAACTGATAGTGAATTGTAACGTTCAGGGCCTCCTAATGACGATGGAACACTCAAATTGCGTCCCGATTCAATACATCGCCCTCCAGCAGACTTGTCTCCATGGGTCTATTGCTGCCTCGGGCACCTTATGGCCGTTCTGCTGTGAGTCAAAGATATTCGAATCGGACGAAAAACTGATAGTGAATTGTAACGTTCATGGCCACCTAATGACGATGGATCACTCAAATTGCGTCCCGATTCAATACATCGTCCTCCAGCAGACTTGTCTCCATGGGTCTATTGCTGCCTCGGGCACCTTATGGCCGTTCTGCTGTGAGTCAAAGATTTTCGAATCGGAAGAAAAACTGATAGTGAATTGTAACGTTCAGGTCCTCCTAATGACGATGGAACACTCAAATTGCGTCCCGATTCAATACCTCGTGCTCCAGCAGACTTGTCTCCATGGGTCTATTGCTGCCTCGGGCACCTTATGGCCGTTCTGCTGTGAGTCAAAGATTTTCGAATTGGACGAAAAACTGATAGTGAATTGTAACGTTCAGCGCCACCTAATGATGATGGAACACTCAAATTGCGTCCCGATTCAATACATCGCCCTCCAGCAGACTTGTCTCCATGGGTCTATTGCTGCCTCGGGCACCTTATGGCCGTTCTGCTGTGACTCAAAGATTTTCGAATCGGACGAAAAACTGATAGTGAATTGTAACGTTCAGGGCCTCCTAATGACGGTGGAACACTCAAAATGCGTCCCGATTCAATACATCGTCCTCCAGCAGACTTGTCTCCATTGGTCTATTGCTGCCTCGGGCACCTTATGATCGTTCTCCCGTGAGTCTAGATTATATAATGGTACGAAAAACTGATAGTTAATTGTAACATTCAGGGCCTCCTAATGACGACGGAACACTCAAATTGCGTCCCGATTCAATACATCGTCCTCCAGCCGACTTGTCTCCATGGGTCTATTGCTGCCTCGGGCACCTTATGGCCGTTCTGCTGTGAGTCAAAGATATTCGAATCGGACGAAAAACTGATAGTGAATTGTACGTTCATGGCCACCTAATGACGATGGATCACTCAAATTGCGTCCCGATTCAATACATCGTCCTCCAGCAGACTTGTCTCTATGGGTCTATTGCTGCCTCGGGCACCTTATGGCCGTTCTGCTGTGAGTCAAAGATTTTCGAATCGGACGAAAAACTGATAGTGAATTGTAACGTTCAGGGCCACCTAATGACGATGGATCACTCAAATTGCGTCCCGATTCAATACATCGTCCTCCAGCAGACTTGTCTCCATGGGTCTATTGCTGCCTCGGGCACCTTTTGGCCGTTCTGCTGTGAGTCAAAGATTTTCGAATCGGACGAAAAACTGATAGTGAATTGTAACATTCAGGGCCACCTAATGTCGATGGATCACTCAAATTGCGTCCCGATTCAATACATCGTCCTCCAGCAGATTTGTCTCCATGGGTCTATTGCTGCCTCGGGCACCTTATGGCTGCTCTCCTGTGAGTCAAAGATTTTCGGATCGGACGAAAAACTGACAGTGAATTGTAACATTCAGGGCCACCTAATGACGATGGATCACTCCAATTGCGTCCCGATTCAATACATCGTCCTCCAGCCGACTTGTCTCCATGGGTCTATTGCTGCCTCGGGCACCTTATGGCCGTTCTGCTGTGAGTCAAAGATTTTCGAATCTGACGAAAAACTGATAGTGAATTGTAACATTCAGGGCCAGCTAATGACGATGGTTCACTCAAATTGCGTCCCGATTCAATACATCGTCCTCCAGCCGACTTGTCTCCATGGGTCTATTGCTGCCTCCGGCACCTTATGGCCGTTCTGCTGTGACTCAAAGATTTTCAAAAATGGTTCAAATGGCTCTGAGCACTATGGGACTCAACTGCTGTGGTCATAAGTCCCCTAGAACTTAGAACTACTTAAACCTAACTAACCTAAGGACATCACACACATCCATGCCCGAGGCAGGATTTGAACCTGCGACCGTAGTGGTCGTGCGGTTCCAGACTGTAGCGCCTTTAACCGCTCGGCCACTCCGGCCGGCTTCAAAGATTTTCGAATCGGACGAAAAACTGATAGTGAATTGTAACGTTCAGGGCCTCCTAATGACGGTGGAACACTCAAAATGCGTCCCGATTCAATACCTCGTACTGCAGCAGACTTGTTTCCATGTGTCTATTGCTGCCTTGGGCACCTTATGGCCGTTGTGCTGTGAGTCAAAGATTTTCGAATCGGACGAAAAACTGATAGTGTATTGTAACGTTCAGGGCCTCCTAATGACGATGGATCACTCAAATTGCGTCCCGATTCAATACATCGTCCTCCAGCAGACTTGTCTCCATGGGTCTATTGCTGCCTCGGGCACCTTATGGCCGTTCTGCTGTGAGACAAAGATTTTCGAATCGGACGAAAAACTGATAGTGAATTGTAACATTCAGGGCCTCCTAATGACGATAGAACACTCAAATTGCGTCCCGATTCAATACATCGCCCTCCAGCAGACTTGTCTCCATGGGTCTATTGCTGCCTCGGGCACCCTATGGTCGTTCTCCCGTGTGTCTAGATTATCGAATGGGACGAAAAACTGATAGTTAATTGTAACATTCAGGGCCTCCTAATGACGATGGATCACTCAAATTGCGTCCCGATTCAATACATCGTCCTCCAGCAGATTGTCTCCATGGGTCTATTGCTGCCTCGGGCACATTATGGCCGTTCTGCTGTGAGTCAAAGATTTTCGAATCGGACGAAAAACTGATAGTGAATATTAACGTTCAGGGCCTCCTAATGACGATGGATCTCTCAAATTGCGTCCCGATTCAATACCTCGTACTCCAGCAGACTTGTCTCCATGTGTCTATTGATGCCTCGGGCACCTTATGGCCGTTCTGCTGTGAGTCAAAGATTTTCGAATCGGACGAAAAACTGATAGTGAATTGTAACAATCAGGGCCACCTAATGACGATGAATCACTCAAATTGCGTCCCGATTCAATACATCGTCCTCCAGCCGACTTGTCTCCATGGGTCTATTGCTGCCTCGGGCACCTTATGGCCGTTCTGCTGTGAGTCAAAGATTTTCGAATCGGACGAAAAACTGATAGTGAATTGTAACGTTCAGGGCCTCCTAATGACGATGGAACACTCAAATTGCGTCCCGATTCAATACCTCGTGCTCCAGCAGACTTGTCTCCATGGGTCTATTGCTGCCTCGGGCACCTTATGGCCGTTCTGCTGTGAGTCAAAGATTTTCGAATTGGACGAAAAACTGATAGTTAATTGTAACATTCAGGGCCTCCTAATGACGACGGAACACTCAAATTGCGTCCCGATTCAATACATCGTCCTCCAGCCGACTTGACTCCATGGGTCTATTCCTGTCTCGGGCACCTTATGGCCGTACTGCTGTGACTCAAAGATTTTCGAATCGGACGAAAAACTGATAGTGAATTGTAACGTTCAGGGCCACCTAATGACGATGGATCACTCAAATTGCGTCCCGATTCAATATATCGTCCTCCAGCAGACTTGTCTCTATGGGTCTATTGCTGCCTCGGGCACCTTATGGCCGTTCTGCTGTGAGTCTAAGATTTTCGAATCGGACGAAAAACTGATAGTGAATTGTAACGTTCAGGGCCACCTAATGACGATGGATCACTCAAATTGCGTCCCGATTCAATACATCGTCCTCCAGCAGAATTGTCTCCATGGGTCTATTGCTACCTCGGGCACCTTTTGGCCGTTCTGCTGTGAGTCAAAGATTTTCGAATCGGCGAAAAACTGATAGTGAATTGTAACATTCAGGGCCACCTAATGTCGATGGATCACTCAAATTGCGTCCCGATTCAATACATCGTCCTCCAGCAGATTTGTCTGCATGGGTCTATTGCTGCCTCGGGCACCTTATGGCTGCTCTCCTGTGAGTCAAAGATTTTCGGATCGGACGAAAAACTGACAGTGAATTGTAACATTCAGGGCCACCTAATGACGATGGATCACTCCAATTGCGTCCCGATTCAATACATCGTCCTCCAGCCGACTTGTCTCCATGGGTCTATTGCTGCCTCGGGCACCTTATGGCCGTTCTGCTGTGAGTCAAAGATTTTCGAATCTGACGAAAAACTGATAGTGAATTGTAACATTCAGGGCCAGCTAATGACGATGGATCACTCAAATTGCGTCCCGATTCAATACATCGTCCTCCAGCCGACTTGTCTCCATGGGTCTATTGCTGCCTCGGGAACCTTATGGCCGTTCTGCTGTGACTCAAAGATTTTCGAATCGGACGAAAAACTGATAGTGAATTGTAACCTTCAGGGCCTCCTAATGACGGTGGAACACTCAAAATGCGTCCCGATTCAATACCTCGTACTGCAGCAGACTTGTTTCCATGTGTCTATTGCTGCCTTGGGCACCTTATGGCCGTTCTGCTGTGAGTCAAAGATTTTCGAATCGGACGAAAAACTGATAGTGTATTGTAACGTTCAGGGCCTCCTAATGCCGATGGATCACTCAAATTGCGTCCCGATTCAATACATCGTCCTCCAGCAGACTTGTCTCCATGGGTCTATTGCTGCATCGGGCACCTTATGGCCGCTCTGCTGTGAGACAAAGATTTTCGAATCGGACGAAAAACTGATAGTGAATTGTAACATTCAGGGCCTCCTAATGACGATAGAACACTCAAATTGCGTCCCGATTCAATACATCGTCCTCCAGCAGACTTGTCTCCATGGGTCTATTGCTGCCTCGGGCACCTTATGGCTGCTCTCCTGTGAGTCAAAGATTTTCGGATCGGACGAAAAACTGACAGTGAATTGTAACATTCAGGGCCACCTAATGACGATGGATCACTCCAATTGCGTCCCGATTCAATACATCGTCCTCCAGCCGACTTGTCTCCATGGGTCTATTGCTGCCTCGGGCACATTATGGCCGTTCTGCTGTGAGTCAAAGATTTTCGAATCTGACGAAAAACTGATAGTGAATTGTAACATTCAGGGCCAGCTAATGACGATGGATCACTCAAATTGCGTCCCGATTCAATACATCGTCCTCCAGCCGACTTGTCTCCATGGGTCTATTGCTGCCTCGGGCACCTTATGGCCGTTCTGCTGTGACTCAAAGATTATCGAATCGGACGAAAAACTGATAGTGAATTGTAACGTTCAGGGCCTCCTAATGACGGTGGAACACCCAAAATGCGTCCCGATTCAATACCTCGTGCTCCAGCAGACTTGTCTCCATGGGTCTATTGCTGCCTCGGGCACCTTATGGCCGTTCTGCTGTGACTCAAAAATTTTCGAATCGGACGAAAAACTGATAGTGAATTGTAACGTTCAGGGCCACCTAATGACGATGGATCACTCAAATTGCGTCCCGATTCAATACATCGTCCTCCAGCAGACTTGTCTCTATGGGTCTATTGCTGCCTCGGGCACCTTATGGCCGTTCTGCTGTGAGTCAAAGATTTTCGAATCGGACGAAAAGCTGATAGTGAATTGTAACGTTCAGGGCCTCCTAATGACGATGGAACACTCAAATTGTGTCCCGATTCAATACATCGTCCTCCAGCAGACTTGTCTCCATGGGTCTATTGCTGCCTCGGGCACCTTATGGCCGTTCTGCTGTGAGTCAAAGATTTTCGAATCGGACGAAAAACTGATAGTGAATTGTAACGTTCAGGGCCACCTAATGACGATGGATCACTCAAATTGCGTCCAGATTCAATACATCGTCCTCCAGCAGACTTGTCTCCATGGGTCAATTGCTGCCTCGGGCACCTTATGGCCGTTCTGCTGTGAGTCAAAGATTTTCGAATCGGACGAAAAACTGATAGTGATTTGTAACGTTCAGGTCCTCCTAATGACGATGGAACACTCAAATTGCGTCCCGATTCAATACATCGTCCTCCAGCTGACTTGAATCCATGGGTCTATTGCTGCCTTGGGCACATTATGGCCGTTCTGCTGTGAGTCTAGATTATCGAATGGGACGAAAAACTTATAGTGAATTGTAACGTTCAGGGCCACCTAATGACGATGGATCACTCAAATTGCGTCCCGATTAAATACATCGTCCTCCAGCAGACTTGTCTCCATGGGTCTATTGCTGCCTCGGGCACCTTATGGCCGTTCTGCTGTGAGTCAAAGATTTTCGAATCGGACGAAAAACTGACAGCGAATAATAACATTCAGGGCCACCTAATGACGATGGATCACTCCAATTGCGTCCCGATTCAGTACATCGTCCTCCAGCCGACTTGTCTCCATGGGTCTATTGCTGCCTCGGGCACCTTATGGCCGTTCTGCTGTGACTCAAAAATTTTCGAATCGGACGAAAAACTGATAGTGAATTGTAACGTTCAGGGCCTCCTAATGACGATGGAACACTCAAATTGCGTCCCGATTCAATACCTCGTGCTCCAGCAGACTTGTCTCCATGGGTCTATTGCTGCCTCGGGCACCTTACGGCCGTTCTGCTGTGACTCAAAGATTTTCGTATCTGACGAAAAACTGATAGTAAATTGTAACATTCAGGGCCACATAATGGCGATGGATCACTCAAATTGCGTCCCGATTCAATACATCGTCCTCCAGCCGACTTGAATCCATGGGTCTATTGCTGCCTCGGGCACCTTATGGCCTTTCTGCTGTGAGTCTAGATTATCGAATGGGACGAAAAACTGATAGTGAATTGTAACGTTCAGGGCCACCTAATGACGATGGATCACTCAAATTGCGTCCCGATTCAATACATCGTCCTCCAGCAGACTTGTCTCCATGGGTCTATTGCTGCCTCGGGCACCTTATGGCCGTTCTGCTGTGAGTCAAAGATTTTCGAATCGGACGAAAATCTGATAGTGAATTGTAACGTTCAGGGCCACCTAATGACGATGGATCACTCAAATTGCGTCCCGATTCAATACATCGTCCTCCAGCAGACTTGTCTCCATGGGTCAATTGCTGCCTCGGGCACCTTATGGCCGTTCTGCTGTGAGTCAAAGATTTTCGAATCGGACGAAAAACTGATAGTGAATTGTAACGTTCAGGTCCTCCTAATGACGATGGAACACTCAAATTGCGTCCCGATTCAATACCTCGTACTCCAGCAGACTTGTCTCCATGGGTCTATTGCTGCCTCGGGCACCTTATGGCTGCTCTCCTGTGAGTCAAAGATTTTCGGATCGGACGAAAAACTGACAGTGAATTGTAACATTCAGGGCCACCTAATGACGATGGATCACTCAAATTGCGTCCCGATTCAATACATCGTCCTCCAGCAGACTTGTCTCCATGAGTCTACTGCTGCCTCGGGCACCTTATGGCCGTTCTGCTGTGAGTCAAAGATTTTCGAATCGGACGAAAAACTGATAGTGAATTGTAACGTTCAGGGCCTCCTAATGACGGTGGAACACTCAAATTGCGTCCCGATTCAATACCTCGTGCTCCAGCAGACTTGTCTCCATGGGTCTATTGCTGCCTCGGGCACCTTATGGCCGTTCTGCTGTGACTCAATAATTTTCGAATCGGACGAAAAACTGATAGTGAATTGTAACGTTCAGGGCCACCTAATGACGATGGATCACTCAAATTGCGTCCCGATTCAATACATCGTCCTCCAGCAGACTTGTCTCTATGGGTCTATTGCTGCCTCGGGCACCTTATGGCCGTTCTGCTGTGAGTCAAAGATTTTCGAATCGGACGAAAAACTGATAGTGAATTGTAACGTTCAGGGCCACCTAATGACGATGGATCACTCAAATTGCGTCCCGATTCAATACATCGTCCTCCAGCAGACTTGTCTCCATGGGTCTATTGCTGCCTCGGGCACCTTTTGGCCGTTCTGCTGTGAGTCAAAGATTTTCGAATCGGACGAAAAACTGATAGTGAATTGTAACATTCAGGGCCACCTAATGTCGATGGATCACTCAAATTGCGTCCCGATTCAATACATCGTCCTCCAGCAGATTTGTCTCCATGGGTCTATTGCTGCCTCGGGCACCTTATGGCTGCTCTCCTGTGAGTCAAAGATTTTCGGATCGGACGAAAAACTGACAGTGAATTGTAACATTCAGGGCCACCTAATGACGATGGATCACTCCAATTGCGTCCCGATTCAATACATCGTCCTCCAGCCGACTTGTCTCCATGGGTCTATTGCTGCCTCGGGCACCTTATGGCCGTTCTGCTGTGAGTCAAAGATTTTCGAATCTGACGAAAAACTGATAGTGAATTGTAACATTCAGGGCCAGCTAATGACGATGGATCACTCAAATTGCGTCCCGATTCAATACATCGTCCTCCAGCCGACTTGTCTCCATGGGTCTATTGCTGCCTCCGGCACCTTATGGCCGTTCTGCTGTGACTCAAAGATTTTCGAATCGGACGAAAAACTGATAGTGAATTGTAACCTTCAGGGCCTCCTAATGACGGTGGAACACTCAAAATGCGTCCCGATTCAATACCTCGTACTGCAGCAGACTTGTTTCCATGTGTCTATTGCTGCCTTGGGCACCTTATGGCCGTTGTGCTGTGAGTCAAAGATTTTCGAATCGGACGAAAAACTGATAGTGTATTGTAACGTTCAGGGCCTCCTAATGACGATGGATCACTCAAATTGCGTCCCGATTCAATACATCGTCCTCCAGCAGACTTGTCTCCATGGGTCTATTGCTGCCTCGGGCACCTTATGGCCGTTCTGCTGTGAGACAAAGATTTTCGAATCGGACGAAAAACTGATAGTGAATTGTAACATTCAGGGCCTCCTAATGACGATAGAACACTCAAATTGCGTCCCGATTCAATACATCGCCCTCCAGCAGACTTGTCTCCATGGGTCTATTGCTGCCTCGGGCACCCTATGGTCGTTCTCCCGTGTGTCTAGATTATCGAATGGGACGAAAAACTGATAGTTAATTGTAACATTCAGGGCCTCCTAATGACGATGGATCACTCAAATTGCGTCCCGATTCAATACATCGTCCTCCAGCAGATTGTCTCCATGGGTCTATTGCTGCCTCGGGCACATTATGGCCGTTCTGCTGTGAGTCAAAGATTTTCGAATCGGACGAAAAACTGATAGTGAATATTAACGTTCAGGGCCTCCTAATGACGATGGATCTCTCAAATTGCGTCCCGATTCAATACCTCGTACTCCAGCAGACTTGTCTCCATGTGTCTATTGATGCCTCGGGCACCTTATGGCCGTTCTGCTGTGAGTCAAAGATTTTCGAATCGGACGAAATACTGATAGTGAATTGTAACAATCAGGGCCACCTAATGACGATGAATCACTCAAATTGCGTCCCGATTCAATACATCGTCCTCCAGCCGACTTGTTTCCATGGGTCTATTGCTGCCTCGGGCACCTTATGGCCGTTCTGCTGTGAGTCAAAGATTTTCGAATCGGACGAAAAACTGATAGTGAATTGTAACGTTCATGGCCTCCTAATGACGATGGAACACTCAAATTGCGTCCCGATTCAATACCTCGTGCTCCAGCAGACTTGTCTCCATGGGTCTATTGCTGCCTCGGGCACCTTATGGCCGTTCTGCTGTGAGTCAAAGATTTTCGAATTGGACGAAAAACTGATAGTTAATTGTAACATTCAGGGCCTCCTAATGACGACGGAACACTCAAATTGCGTCCCGATTCAATACATCGTCCTCCAGCCGACTTGACTCCATGGGTCTATTGCTGCCTCGGGCACCTTATGGCCGTACTGCTGTGACTCAAAGATTTTCGAATCGGACGAAAAACTGATAGTGAATTGTAACGTTCAGGGCCACCTAATGACGATGGATCACTCAAATTGCGTCCCGATTCAATACATCGTCCTCCAGCAGACTTGTCTCTATGGGTCTATTGCTGCCTCGGGCACCTTATGGCCGTTCTGCTGTGAGTCTAAGATTTTCGAATCGGACGAAAAACTGATAGTGAATTGTAACGTTCAGGGCCACCTAATGACGATGGATCACTCAAATTGCGTCCCGATTCAATACATCGTCCTCCAGCAGAATTGTCTCCATGGGTCTATTGCTGCCTCGGGCACCTTTTGGCCGTTCTGCTGTGAGTCAAAGATTTTCGAATCGGACGAAAAACTGATAGTGAATTGTAACATTCAGGGCCACCTAATGTCGATGGATCACTCAAATTGCGTCCCGATTCAATACATCGTCCTCCAGCAGATTTGTCTGCATGGGTCTATTGCTGCCTCGGGCACCTTATGGCTGCTCTCCTGTGAGTCAAAGATTTTCGGATCGGACGAAAAACTGACAGTGAATTGTAACATTCAGGGCCACCTAATGACGATGGATCACACCAATTGCGTCCCGATTCAATACATCGTCCTCCAGCCGACTTGTCTCCATGGGTCTATTGCTGCCTCGGGCACCTTATGGCCGTTCTGCTGTGAGTCAAAGATTTTCGAATCTGACGAAAAACTGATAGTGAATTGTAACATTCAGGGCCAGCTAATGACGATGGATCACTCAAATTGCGTCCCGATTCAATTCATCGTCCTCCAGCCGACTTGTCTCCATGGGTCTATTGCTGCCTCGGGCACCTTATGGCCGTTCTGCTGTGACTCAAAGATTTTCGAATCGGACGAAAAACTGATAGTGAATTGTAACCTTCAGGGCCTCCTAATGACGGTGGAACACTCAAAATGCGTCCCGATTCAATACCTCGTACTGCAGCAGACTTGTTTCCATGTGTCTATTGCTGCCTTGGGCACCTTATGGCCGTTCTGCTGTGAGTCAAAGATTTTCGAATCGGACGAAAAACTGACAGTGTATTGTAACGTTCAGGGCCTCCTAATGACGATGGATCACTCAAATTGCGTCCCGATTCAATACATCGTCCTCCAGAAGACTTGTCTCCATGGGTCTATTGCTGCATCGGGCACCTTATGGCCGTTCTGCTGTGAGACAAAGATTTTCGAATCGGACGAAAAACAGATAGTGAATTGTAACATTCAGGGCCTCCTAATGACGATAGAACACTCAAATTGCGTCCCGATTCAATACATCGTCCTCCAGCAGACTTGTCTCCATGGGTCTATTGCTGCCTCGGGCACCTTATGGCTGCTCTCCTGTGAGTCAAAGATTTTCGGATCGGACGAAAAACTGACAGTGAATTGTAACATTCAGGGCCACCTAATGACGATGGATCACTCCAATTGCGTCCCGATTCAATACATCGTCCTCCAGCCGACTTGTCTCCATGGGTCTATTGCTGCCTCGGGCACATTATGGCCGTTCTGCTGTGAGTCAAAGATTTTCGAATCTGACGAAAAACTGATAGTGAATTGTAACATTCAGGGCCAGCTAATGACGATGGATCACTCAAATTGCGTCCCGATTCAATACATCGTCCTCCAGCCGACTTGTCTCCATGGGTCTATTGCTGCCTCGGGCACCTTATGGCCGTTCTGCTGTGACTCAAAGATTTTCGAATCGGACGAAAAACTGATAGTGAATTGTAACGTTCAGGGCCTCCTAATGACGGTGGAACACTCAAAATGCGTCCCGATTCAATACCTCGTGCTCCAGCAGACTTGTCTCCATGGGTCTATTGCTGCCTCGGGCACCTTATGGCCGTTCTGCTGTGACTCAAAAATTTTCGAATCGGACGAAAAACTGATAGTGAATTGTAACGTTCAGGGCCACCTAATGACGATGGATCACTCAAATTGCGTCCCGATTCAATACATCGTCCTCCAGCAGACTTGTCTCTATGGGTCTATTGCTGCCTCGGGCACCTTATGGCCGTTCTGCTGTGAGTCAAAGATTTTCGAATCGGACGAAAAGCTGATAGTGAATTGTAACGTTCAGGGCCTCCTAATGACGATGGAACACTCAAATTGTGTCCCGATTCAATACATCGTCCTCCAGCAGACTTGTCTCCATGGGTCTATTGCTGCCTCGGGCACCTTATGGCCGTTCTGCTGTGAGTCAAAGATTTTCGAATCGGACGAAAAACTGATAGTGAATTGTAACGTTCAGGGCCACCTAATGACGATGGATCACTCAAATTGCGTCCAGATTCAATACATCGTCCTCCAGCAGACTTGTCTCCATGGGTCAATTGCTGCCTCGGGCACCTTATGGCCGTTCTGCTGTGAGTCAAAGATTTTCGAATCGGACGAAAAACTGATAGTGATTTGTAACGTTCAGGTCCTCCTAATGACGATGGAACACTCAAATTGCGTCCCGATTCAATACATCGTCCTCCAGCTGACTTGAATCCATGGGTCTATTGCTGCCTCGGGCACCTTATGGCCGTTCTGCTGTGAGTCTAGATTATCGAATGGGACGAAAAACTTATAGTGAATTGTAACGTTCAGGGCCACCTAATGACGATGGATCACTCAAATTGCGTCCCGATTAAATACATCGTCCTCCAGCAGACTTGTCTCCATGGGTCTATTGCTGCCTCGGGCACCTTATGGCCGTTCTGCTGTGGGTCAAAGATTTTCGAATCGGACGAAAAACTGACAGTGAATAATAACATTCAGGGCCACCTAATGACGATGGATCACTCCAATTGCGTCCCGATTTAGTACATCGTCCTCCAGCCGAATGGTCTCCATGGGTCTATTGCTGCCTCGGGCACCTTATGGCCGTTCTGCTGTGACTCAAAAATTTTCGAATCGGACGAAAAACTGATAGTGAATTGTAACGTTCAGGGCCTCCTAATGACGATGGAACACTCAAATTGCGTCCCGATTCAATACCTCGTGCTCCAGCAGACTTGTCTCCATGGGTCTATTGCTGCCTCGGGCACCTTACGGCCGTTCTGCTGTGACTCAAAGATTTTCGTATCTGACGAAAAACTGATAGTAAATTGTAACATTCAGGGCCACATAATGGCGATGGATCACTCAAATTGCGTCCCGATTCAATACATCGTCCTCCAGCCGACTTGAATCCATGGGTCTATTGCTGCCTCGGGCACCTTATGGCCTTTCTGCTGTGAGTCTAGATTATCGAATGGGACGAAAAACTGATAGTGAATTGTAACGTTCAGGGCCACCTAATGACGATGGATCACTCAAATTGCGTCCCGATTCAATACATCGTCCTCCAGCAGACTTGTCTCCATGGGTCTATTGCTGCCTCGGGCACCTTATGGCCGTTCTGCTGTGAGTCAAAGATTTTCGAATCGGACGAAAAACTGATAGTGAATTGTAACGTTCAGGGCCACCTAATGACGATGGATCACTCAAATTGCGTCCCGATTCAATACATCGTCCTCCAGCAGACTTGTCTCCATGGGTCAATTGCTGCCTCGGGCACCTTATGGCCGTTCTGCTGTGAGTCAAAGATTTTCGAATCGGACGAAAAACTGATAGTGAATTGTAACGTTCAGGTCCTCCTAATGACGTTGGAACACTCAAATTGCGTCCCGATTCAATACCTCGTACTCCAGCAGACTTGTCTCCATGGGTCTATTGCTGCCTCGGGCACCTTATGGCTGCTCTCCTGTGAGTCAAAGATTTTCGGATCGGACGAAAAACTGACAGTGAATTGTAACATTCAGGGCCACCTAATGACGATGGATCACTCAAATTGCGTCCCGATTCAATACATCGTCCTCCAGCAGACTTGTCTCCATGAGTCTACTGCTGCCTCGGGCACCTTATGGCCGTTCTGCTGTGAGTCAAAGATTTTCGAATCGGACGAAAAACTGATAGTGAATTGTAACGTTCAGGGCCTCCTAATGACGATGGAACACTCAAATTGCGTCCCGATTCAATACATCGTCCTCCAGCAGATTGTCTCCATGGGTCTATTGCTGCCTCGGGCACATTATGGCCGTTCTGCTGTGAGTCTAAGATTTTCGAATCTGACGAAAAACTGATAGTGAATTGTAACTTTCAGGGCCACCTAATGACGATAGATCACTCAAATTGCGTCCCGATTCAATACATCGTCCTCCAGCCGACTTGTCTCCATGGGTCTATTGCTGCCTCGGGCACCTTATGGCCGTTCTGCTGTGAGTCAAAGATTTTCGAATCGGACGAAAAACTGATAGTGAATTGTAACGTTCAGGGCCACCTAATGACGACGAATCACTCAAATTGCGTCCCGATTCAATACATCGTCCTCCAGCCGACTTGTCTCCATGGGTCTATTGCTGCCTCCGGCACCTTATGGCCGTTCTGCTGTGAGTCAAAGATTTTCGAATCGGACGAAAAACTGACAGTGAATTGTAACGTTCAGGGCCTCCTAATGAAGATGGAACACTCAAATTGCGTCCCGATTCAATACATCGTCCTCCAGCCGACTTGTCTCCATGGGTCTATTGCTGCCTCGGGCACCTTATGGCCGTTCTGCTGTGAGTCAAAGATTTTCGAATCGGACGAAAAACTGATAGTGAATTGTAACGTTCAGGGCCTCCTAATGACGATGGAACACTCAAATTGCGTCCCGATTCAATACATCGTCCTCCAGCAGACTTGTCTCCATGTGTCTATTGCTGCCTCGGGCACCTTATGGCCGTTCTGCTGTGAGTCAAAGATTTTCGAATCGGACGAAAAACTGATAGTGAATTGTAACATTCAGGGCCACCTTATGACGATGGATCACTCAAATTGCGTCCCGATTCAATACATCGTCCTCCAGCCGACTTGAATCCATGGGTCTATTGCTGCCTCGGGCACCTTATGGCCGTTCTGCTGTGAGTCTAGATTATCGAATGGGACGAAAAACTGATAGTGAATTGTAACGTTCAGGGCCACCTAATGACGATGGATCACTCAAATTGCGTACCGATTCAATACCTCGTGCTCCATCAGACTTGTCTCCATGGGTCTATTGCTGCCTCGGGCACCTTATGGCCGTCCTGCTGTGAGTCAAAGATTTCGAATCGGACGAAAAAGTGATAGTGAATTGTAACGTTCAGGGCCTCCTAATGACGATGGAACACTCAAATTGCGTCCCGATTCAATACATCGTCCTCCAGCAGACTTCTCTCCATGGGTCTATTGCTGCCTCGGGCACCTTATGGCCGTTCTGCTGTGAGTCAAAGATTTTTGAATCGGACGAAAAACTGATAGTCAATTGTAACGATCAAGGTCACCTAATGACGATGGATCACTCAAATTGCGTCCCGATTCAATACATCGTCCTCCAGCAGACTAGTCTCCATGGGTCTATTGCTGCCTCGGGCACCTTATGGCCGTTCTGCTGTGACTCAAAGATTTTCGAATCGGACGAAAAACTGATAGTGAATTGTAACTTTCAGGGCCTCCTAATGACGGTGGAACACTCAAATTGCGTCCCGATTCAATACCTCGTGCTCCAGCAGACTTGTGTCCATGGGTCTATTGCTGCCTCGGGCACCTTATGGCCGTTCTGCTGTGACTCAAAGATTTTCGAATCGGACGAAAAACTGATAGTGAATTGTAACATTCAGGGCCACCTAATGACGATGGATCACCCAAATTGCGTCCCGATTCAATACATCGTCCACCAGCAGACTTGTCTCCATGTGTCTATTGCTGCCTCGGGCACCTTATGGCCGTTCAGCTGTGAGTCAAAGATTTTCGAATCGGACGAAAAACTGATAGTGAGTTGTAACGTTCAGGGCCACCTAATGACGATGGATCACTCAAATTGCGTCCCGATTCAATACATCGTCCTCCAGCAGACTTGTCTCCATGGGTCTATTGCTGCCTTGGGCACCTTATGGCCGTTCTGCTGTGAGTCAAAGATTTTCGAATCGGACGAAAAACTGATAGTGAATTGTAACGATCAGGGTCACCTAATGACGATGGATCACTCAAATTGCGTCCCGATTAAATACATCGTCCTCCAGCAGACTTGTCTCCATGGGTCTATTGCTGCCTCGGGCACCTTATGGCCGTTCTGCTGTGAGTCAAAGATTTTCGAATCGGACGAAAAACTGATAGTGAATTGTAACGTTCAGGGCCACCTAATGACGATGGATCACTCAAATTGCGTCCCGATTCAATACCTCGTGCTCCAGCAGACTCGTCTCCATGGGTCTATTGCTGCATCGGGCACCTTATGGCTGTTCTGCTGTGACTCAAAGATTTTCGAATCGGACGAAAAACTGATAGTGAATTGTAACGTTCAGGGCCACCTAATGACGATGGATCACTCAAATTGCGTCCCGATTCAATACATCGTCCTCCAGCAGACTTGTCTCCATGCGTCTATTGCTGCCTCGGGCACCTTATGGTCGTACTCCCGTGTGTCTAGATTATCAAATGGGACGAAAAACTGATAGTTAATTGTAACATTCATGGCCTCCTAATGACGATGGAACACTCAAATTGCGTCCCGATTCAATACATCATCCTCCAGCAGATTGTCTCCATGGGTCTATTGCTGCCTCGGGCACATTATGGCCGTTCTGCTGTGAGTCAAAGATTTTCGAATCTGACGAAAAACTGATAGTGAGTTGTAACTTTCAGGGCCACCTAGTGACGATGGATCACTCAAATTGCGTCCCGATTCAATACATCGTCCTCCAGCCGACTTGTCTCCATGGGTCTATTGCTGCCTCGGGCACCTTATGGCCGTTCTGCTGTGAGTCAAAGATTTTCGATTCGGACGAAAAACTGATAGTGAATTGTAACGTTCAGGGCCTCCTAATGACGATGGATCACTCAAATTGCGTCCCGATTCAATACCCCGTACTCCAGCAGACTTGTCTCCATGTGTCTATTGCTGCCTCGGGCACCTTATGGCCGTTCTGCTGTGACTCAAAGATTTTCGAATCGGACGAAAAACTGATAGTGAATTGTAACGTTCAGGGCCTCCTAATGACGATGGAACACTCAAATTGCGTCCCGATTCAATACATCGTCCTCCAGCCGACTTGTCTCCATGGGTCTATTGCTGCCTCGGGCACCTTATGGCCGTTCTGCTGTGAGTCAAAGATTTTCGAATCGGACGAAAAACTGATAGTGAATTGTAACGTTCAGGGCCTCCTAATGACGATGGAACACTCAAATTGCGTCCCGATTCTATACATCGTCCTCCAGCAGACTTGTCTCCATGGGTCTATTGCTGCCTCGGGCACCTTATGGCCGTTCTGCTGTGAGTCAAAGATTTTCGAATCGGACGAAAAACTGATAGTGAATTGTAACATTCAGGGCCACCTTATGACGATGGATCACTCAAATTGCGTCCCGATTCAATACATCGCCCTCTAGACGACTTGAATCCATGGGTCTATTGCTGCCTCGGGCACCTTATGGCCGTTCTGCTGTGAGTCAAAGATTTTCGAATCGGACGAAAAACTGATAGTGAATTGTAACTTTCAGGGCGACCTAATGACGATGGATCACTCAAATTGCGTCCCGATTCAATACATCGTCCTCCAGCCGACAAGTCTCCATGGGTCTATTGCTGCCTCGGGCACCTTATGGCCGTTCTGCTGTGAGTCAAAGATTTTCCAATCGGACGAAAAACTGATAGTGAATATTAACGTTCAGGGCCTCCTAATGACGATGGATCTCTCAAATTGCGTCCCGATTCAATACCTCGTGCTCCATCAGAGTTGTCTCCATGGGTCTATTGCTGCCTCGGGCACCTTATGGCCGTTCTGCTGTGAGTCAAAGATTTTCGAATCGGACGAAAAACTGATAGTGAATTGTAACGTTCAGGGCCTCCTAATGACGATGGAACACTCAAATTGCGTCCCGATTCAATACATCGTCCTCCAGCCGACTTGTCTCCATGGGTCTATTGCTGCCTCGCGCACCTTATGGCCGTTCTGCTGTGAGTCAAAGATTTTCGAATCGGACGAAAAACTGATAGTGAATTGTAACGTTCAGGGCCGCCTAATGACGATGGAACACTCAAATTGCGTCCCGATTCAATACATCGTCCTCCAGCAGACTTGTCTCCATGGGTCTATTGCTGCCTCGGGCACCTTATGGCCGTTCTGCTGTGAGTCAAAGATTTTAGAATCGGACGAAAAACTGATGGTGAATTGTAACGTTCAGGGCCTCCTAATGACGATGGAACACTCAAATTGCGTCCCGATTCAATACATCGTCCTCCAGCAGACTTGTCTCCATGGGTCTATTGCTGCCTCGGGCACCTTATAGCCGTTCTGCTGTGAGTCAAAGATTTTCGAATCGGTCGAAAAACTGATAGTGAATTGTAACGTTCAGGTCCTCCTAATGACGATGGAACACTCAAATTGCGTCCCGATTCAATACCTCGTGCTCCAGCAGACTTGTCTCCATGGGTCTATTGCTGCCTCGGGCACCTTATGGCCGTTCTGCTGTGAGTCAAAGATTTTCGAATCGGACGAAAAACTGATAGTGAATTGTAACGTTCAGGGCCACCTAATGATGATGGAACACTCAAATTGCGTCCCGATTCAATACATCGTCCTCCAGCAGACTTGTCTCCATGGGTCTATTGCTGCCTCGGGCGCCTTATGGCCGTTCTGCTGTGAGTCAAAGATTTTCGAATCGGACGAAAAACTGATAGTGAATTGTAACGATCAGGGTCACCTAATGACGCTGGATCACTCAAATTGAGTCCCGATTCAATACATCGTCCTCCAGCAGACTTGTCTCCGTGGGTCTATTGTTGCCTCGGGCACCTTATGGCCGTTCTGCTGTGACTCAAAGATTTTCGAATCGGACGAATAAACTGATAGTGAATTGTAACGTTCAGGGCCTCCTCATGACGGTGGAACAATCAAATTGCGTCCCGATTCAATACCTCGTGCTCCAGCAGACTTGTTGTCTCCATGGGTCTATTGCTGCCTCGGGCACCTTATGGCCGTTCTGCTGTGACTCAAAGATTTTCGAATCGGACGAAAAACTGATAGTGAATTGTAACGTTCAGGGCCACCTAATGACGATGGATCACTCAAATTGCGTCCCGATTCAATACATCGTCCTCCAGCAGACTTGTCTCCATGAGTCTATTGCTGCCTCGGGCACCTTATGGCCGTTCTGCTGTGAGTCAAAGATTTTCGAATCGGACGAAAAACTGATAGTGAATTGTAACGTTCAGGGCCTCCTAATGACGATGGATCACTCAAATTGCGTCCCGATTCAATACAACGTCCTCCAGCACACTTGTCTCCATGGGTCTATTGCTGCCTCGGGCACCTTATGGCCGTTCTGCTGTGAGTCAAAGATTTTCGAATCGGTCGAAAAACTGATAGTGAATTGTAACGTTCAGGGCCTCCTAATGACGATGGAACACTCAAATTGCGTCCCGATTCAACACATCGTCCTCCAGCAGACTTGTCTCCATGGGTCTATTGCTGCCTCGGGTACCTTATGGCCGTTCTGCTGTGAGTCAAAGATTTTCGAATCGGTCGAAAAACTGATAGTGAATTGTAACGTTCAGGTCCTCCTAATGACGATGGAACACTCAAATTGCGTCCCGATTCAATACCTCGTGCTTTAGCAGACTTGTCTCCATGGGTCTATTGCTGCCTCGGGCATCTTATGGCCGTTCGGCTGTGAGTCAAAGATTTTCGAATCGGACGAAAAAGTGATAGTGAATTGTAACGTTCAGGGCTTCCTAATGACGATGGAAAACTCAAATTGCGTCCCGATTCAATACAGCGTCCTCCAGCAGACTTGTCTCCATGGGTCTATTGCTGCCTCGGGCACCTTATGGCCGTTCTGCTGTGAGTCAAAGATTTTCGAATCGGTCGAAAAACTGATAGTGAATTGTAACGTTCAGGTCCTCCTAATGACGATGGAACACTCAAATTGCGTCCCGATTCAATACCTCGTGCTCCAGCAGACTTGTCTCCGTGGGTCTATTGCTGCCTCAGGCACCTTATGGCCGTTCTGCTGTGACTCAAAGATTTTCGAAACGGACGAAAAACTGAAAGTGAATTGTAACGTTCATGGCCTCCTCATGACGGTGGAACACTCAAATTGCGTCCCGATTCAATACCTCGTGCTCCAGCAGACTTGTTGTCTCCATGGGTCTATTGCTGTCTCGGGCACCTTATGGCCGTTCTGCTGTGACTCAAAGAATTTCGAATCGGACGAAAAACTGATAGTGAATTGTAACGTTCAGGGCCACCTAATGACGATGGATCACTCAAATTGCGTCCCGATTCAATACATCGTCCTCCAGCTGACTTGTCTCCATGCGTCTATTGCTGCCTCGGGCACCTTATGGTCGTACTCCCGTGTGTCTAGATTATCGAATGGGACGAAAAACTGATAGTTAATTGTAACATTCATGGCCTCCTAATGACGATGGAACACTCAAATTGCGTCCCGATTCAATACATCATCCTCCAGCAGATTGTCTCCATGGGTCTATTGCTGCCTCGGGCACATTATGGCCGTTCTGCTGTGAGTCAAAGATTTTCGAATCTGACGAAAAACTGATAGTGAATTGTAACTTTCAGGGCCACCTAATGACGATGGATCACTCAAATTGCGTCCCGATTCAATACATCGTCCTCCAGCCGACTTGTCTCCATGGGTCTATTGTTGCCTCGGGCACCTTATGGCCGTTCTGCTGTGAGTCAAAGATTTTCGAATCGGACGAAAAACTGATAGTGAATTGTAACGTTCAGGGCCTCCTAATGACGATGGATCACTCAAATTGCGTCCCGATTCAATACCTCGTACTCCAGCAGACTTGTCTCCATGTGTCTATTGCTGCCTCGGGCACCTTATGGACGTTCTGCTGTGAGTCAAAGATTTTCGAATCGGACGAAAAACTGATAGTGAATTGTAACGTTCAGGGCCTCCTAATGACGATGGAACACTCAAATTGCGTCCCGATTCAATACATCGTCCTCCAGCCGACTTGTCTCCATGGGTCTATAGCTGCCTCGGGCACCTTATGGCCGTTCTGCTGTGAGTCAAAGATTTTCGAATCGGACGAAAAACTGATAGTGAATTGTAACGTTCAGGGCCTCCTAATGACGATGGAACACTCAAATTGCGTCCCGATTCTATACATCGTCCTCCAGCAGACTTGTCTCCATGGGTCTATTGCTGCCTCGGGCACCTTATGGCCGTTCTGCTGTGAGTCAAAGATTTTCGAATCGGACGAAAAACTGATAGTGAATTGTAACATTCAGGTCCTCCTAATGACGATGGAACACTCAAATTGCGTCCCGATTCAATACATCGTCCTCCAGCAGACTTGTCTCCATGGGTCTATTGCTGCCTCGGGCACCTTATGGCCGTTCTGCTGTGAGTCAAAGATTTTTGAATCGGACGAAAAACTGATAGTCAATTGTAACGATCAAGGTCACCTAATGACGATGGATCACTGAAATTGCGTCCCGATTCAATACATCGTCCTCCAGCAGACTAGTCTCCATGGGTCTATTGCTGCCTCGGGCACCTTATGGCCGTTCAGCTGTGACTCAAAGATTTTCGAATCGGACGAAAAACTGATAGTGAATTGTAACTTTCAGGGCCTCCTAATGACGGTGGAACACTCAAATTGCGTCCCGATTCAATACCTCGTGCTCCAGCAGACTTGTCTCCATGGGTCTATTGCTGCCTCGGGCACCTTATGGCCGTTCTGCTGTGAGTCAAAGATTTTCGAATCGGACGAAAAACCGATAGTGAATTGTAACGTTCAGGGCCACCTAATGACGATGGATCACTCAAATTGCGTCCCGATTCAATACCTCGTGCCCCAGCAGACTCGTCTCCATGGGTCTATTGCTGCATCGGGCACCTTATGGCTGTTCTGCTGTGACTCAAAGATTTTCGAATCGGACGAAAAACTGATAGTGAATTGTAACGTTCAGGGCCACCTAATGACGATGGATCACTCAAATTGCGTCCCGATTCAATACATCGTCCTCCAGCAGACTTGTCTCCATGCGTCTATTGCTGCCTCGGGCACCTTATGGTCGTACTCCCGTGTGTCTAGATTATCAAATGGGACGAAAAACTGATAGTTAATTGTAACATTCATGGCCTCCTAATGACGATGGAACACTCAAATTGCGTCCCGATTCAATACATCATCCTCCAGCAGATTGTCTCCATGGGTCTATTGCTGCCTCGGTCACATTATGGCCGTTCTGCTGTGAGTCAAAGATTTTCGAATCTGACGAAAAACTGATAGTGAGTTGTAACTTTCAGGGCCACCTAGTGACGATGGATCACTCAAATTGCGTCCCGATTCAATACATCGTCCTCCAGCCGACTTGTCTCCATGGGTCTATTGCTGCCTCGGGCACCTTATGGCCGTTCTGCTGTGAGTCAAAGATTTTCGAATCGGACGAAAAACTGATAGTGAATTGTAACGTTCAGGGCCTCCTAATGACGATGGATCACTCAAATTGCGTCCCGATTCAATACCTCGTACTCCAGCAGACTTGTCTCCATGTGTCTATTGCTGCCTCGGGCACCTTATGGCCGTTCTGCTGTGAGTCAAAGATTTTCGAATCGGACGAAAAACTGATAGTGAATTGTAACGTTCAGGGCCTCCTAATGACGATGGAACACTCAAATTGCGTCCCGATTCTATACATCGTCCTCCAGCAGACTTGTCTCCATGGGTCTATTGCTGCCTCGGGCACCTTATGGCCGTTCTGCTGTGAGTCAAAGATTTTCGAATCGGACGAAAAACTGATAGTGAATTGTAACATTCAGGTCCTCCTAATGACGATGGAACACTCAAATTGCGTCCCGATTCAATACATCGTCCTCCAGCAGACTTGTCTCCATGGGTCTATTGCTGCCTCGGGCACCTTATGGCCGTTCTGCTGTGAGTCAAAGATTTTTGAATCGGACGAAAAACTGATAGTCAATTGTAACGATCAAGGTCACCTAATGACGATGGATCACTCAATTTGCGTCCCGATTCAATACATCGTCCTCCAGCAGACTAGTCTCCATGGGTCTATTGCTGCCTCGGGCACCTTATGGCCGTTCAGCTGTGACTCAAAGATTTTCGAATCGGACGAAAAACTGATAGTGAATTGTAACTTTCAGGGCCTCCTAATGACGGTGGAACACTCAAATTGCGTCCCGATTCAATACCTCGTGCTCCAGCAGACTTGTGTCCATGGGTCTATTGCTGCCTCGGGCACCTTATGGCCGTTCTGCTGTGAGTCAAAGATTTTCGAATCGGACGAAAAACCGATAGTGAATTGTAACGTTCAGGGCCACCTAATGACGATGGATCACTCAAATTGCGTCCCGATTCAATACCTCGTGCTCCAGCAGACTCGTCTCCATGGGTCTATTGCTGCATCGGGCACCTTATGGCTGTTCTGCTGTGACTCAAAGATTTTCGAATCGGACGAAAAACTGATAGTGAATTGTAACGTTCAGGGCCACCTAATGACGATGGATCACTCAAATTGCGTCCCGATTCAATACATCGTCCTCCAGCAGACTTGTCTCCATGCGTCTATTGCTGCCTCGGGCACCTTATGGTCGTACTCCCGTGTGTCTAGATTATCAAATGGGACGAAAAACTGATAGTTAATTGTAACATTCATGGCCTCCTAATGACGATGGAACACTCAAATTGCGTCCCGATTCAATACATCATCCTCCAGCAGATTGTCTCCATGGGTCTATTGCTGCCTCGGGCACATTATGGCCGTTCTGCTGTGAGTCAAAGATTTTCGAATCTGACGAAAAACTGATAGTGAGTTGTAACTTTCAGGGCCACCTAGTGACGATGGATCACTCAAATTGCGTCCCGATTCAATACATCGTCCTCCAGCCGACTTGTCTCCATGGGTCTATTGCTGCCTCGGGCACCTTATGGCCGTTCTGCTGTGAGTCAAAGATTTTCGAATCGGACGAAAAACTGATAGTGAATTGTAACGTTCAGGGCCTCCTAATGACGATGGATCACTCAAATTGCGTCCCGATTCAATACCTCGTACTCCAGCAGACTTGTCTCCATGTGTCTATTGCTGCCTCGGGCACCTTATGGCCGTTCTGCTGTGACTCAAAGATTTTCGAATCGGACGAAAAACTGATAGTGAATTGTAACGTTCAGGGCCTCCTAATGACGATGGAACACTCAAATTGCGTCCCGATTCAATACATCGTCCTCCAGCCGACTTGTCTCCATGGGTCTATTGCTGCCTCGGGCACCTTATGGCCGTTCTGCTGTGAGTCAAAGATTTTCGAATCGGACGAAAAACTGATAGTGAATTGTAACGTTCAGGGCCTCCTAATGACGATGGAACACTCAAATTGCGTCCCGATTCTATACATCGTCCTCCAGCAGACTTGTCTCCATGGGTCTATTGCTGCCTCGGGCACCTTATGGCCGTTCTGCTGTGAGTCAAAGATTTTCGAATCGGACGAAAAACTGATAGTGAATTGTAACATTCAGGGCCACCTTATGACGATGGATCACTCAAATTGCGTCCCGATTCAATACATCGCCCTCTAGACGACTTGAATCCATGGGTCTATTGCTGCCTCGGGCACCTTATGGCCGTTCTGCTGTGAGTCAAAGATTTTCGAATCGGACGAAAAACTGATAGTGAATTGTAACTTTCAGGGCCACCTAATGACGATGGATCACTCAAATTGCGTCCCGATTCAATACGTCGTCCTCCAGCCGACTTGTCTCCATGGGTCTATTGCTGCCTCGGGCACCTTATGGCCGTTCTGCTGTGAGTCAAAGATTTTCCAATCGGACGAAAAACTGATAGTGAATATTAACGTTCAGGGCCTCCTAATGACGATGGATCTCTCAAATTGCGTTCCGATTCAATACCTCGTACTCCAGCAGACTTGTCTCCATGTGTCTATTGCTGCCTCGGGCACCTTATGGCCGTTGTGCTGTGAGTCAAAGATTTTCGAATCGGACGAAAAACTGATAGTGAATTGTAACGTTCAGGGCCACCTAATGACGATGAATCACTCAAATTGCGTCCCGATTCAATATATCGTCCTCCAGCCGACTTGTCTCCACGGGTCTATTGCTGCCTCGGGCACCTTATGGCCGTTCTGCAGTGAGTCAAAGATTTTCGAATCGGACGAAAAACTGATAGTGAATTGTAACGTTCAGGGCCTCCTAATGACGATGGAACACTCAAATTGCGTCCCGATTAAATACATCGCCCACCAGCAGACTTGTCTCCATGGGTCTATTGCTGCATCGGGCACCTTATGGCCGTTCTGCTGTGAGTCAAAGATTTTTGAATCGGACGAAAAACTGATAGTGAATTGTAACGTTCAGGGCCTCCTAATGACGATGGATCACTCAAATTGCGTCCCGATTCAATACAACGTCCTCCAGCACACTTGTCTCCATGGGTCTATTGCTGCCTCGGGCACCTTATGGCCGTTCTGCTGTGAGTCAAAGATTTTCGAATCGGTCGAAAAACTGATAGTGAATTGTAACGTTCAGGGCCTCCTAATAACGATGGAACACTCAAATTGCGTCCCGATTCAATACATCGTCCTCCAGCAGACTTGTCTCCATGGGTCTATTGCTGCCTCGGGTACCTTATGGCCGTTCTGCTGTGAGTCAAAGATTTTCGAATCGGTCGAAAAACTGATAGTGAATTGTAACGTTCAGGTCCTCCTAATGACGATGGAACACTCAAATTGCGTCCCGATTCAATACCTCGTGCTTTAGCAGACTTGTCTCCATGGGTCTATTGCTGCCTCGGGCATCTTATGGCCGTTCGGCTGTGAGTCAAAGATTTTCGAATCGGACGAAAAAGTGATAGTGAATTGTAACGTTCAGGGCTTCCTGATGACGATGGAAAACTCAAATTGCGTCCCGATTCAATACATCGTCCTCCAGCAGACTTGTCTCCATGGGTCTATTGCTGCCTCGGGCACCTTATGGCCGTTCTGCTGTGAGTCAAAGATTTTCGAATCGGTCGAAAAACTGATAGTGAATTGTAACGTTCAGGTCCTCCTAATGACGATGGAACACTCAAATTGCGTCCCGATTCAATACCTCGTGCTCCAGCAGACTTGTCTCCGTGGGTCTTTTGCTGCCTCAGGCACCTTATGGCCGTTCTGCTGTGACTCAAAGATTTTCGAATCGGACGAAAATCTGAAAGTGAATTGTAACGTTCATGGCCTCCTCATGACGGTGGAACACTCAAATTGCGTCCCGATTCAATACCTCGTGCTCCAGCAGACTTGTTGTCTCCATGGGTCTATTGCTGTCTCGGGCACCTTATGGCCGTTCTGCTGTGACTCAAAGAATTTCGAATCGGACGAAAAACTGATAGTGAATTGTAACGTTCAGGGCCACCTAATGACGATGGATCACTCAAATTGCGTCCCGATTCAATACATCGTCCTCCAGCTGACTTGTCTCCATGCGTCTATTGCTGCCTCAGGCACCTTATGGTCGTACTCCCGTGTGTCTAGATTATCGAATGGGACGAAAAACTGATAGTTAATTGTAACATTCATGGCCTCCTAATGACGATGGAACAATCAAATTGCGTCCCGATTCAATACATCATCCTCCAGCAGATTGTCTCCATGGGTCTATTGCTGCCTCGGGCACATTATGGCCGTTCTGCTGTGAGTCAAAGATTTTCGAATCTGACGAAAAACTGATAGTGAATTGTAACTTTCAGGGCCACCTAATGACGATGGATCACTCAAATTGCGTCCCGATTCAATACATCGTCCTCCAGCCGACTTGTCTCCATGGGTCTATTGTTGCCTCGGGCACCTTATGGCCGTTCAGCTGTGAGTCAAAGATTTTCGAATCGGACGAAAAACTGATAGTGAATTGTAACGTTCAGGGCCTCCTAATGACGATGGATCACTCAAATTGCGTCCCGATTCAATACCTCGTACTCCAGCAGACTTGTCTCCATGTGTCTATTGCTGCCTCGGGCACCTTATGGACGTTCTGCTGTGAGTCAAAGATTTTCGAATCGGACGAAAAACTGATAGTGAATTGTAACGTTCAGGGCCTCCTAATGACGATGGAACACTCAAATTGCGTCCCGATTCAATACATCGTCCTCCAGCCGACTTGTCTCCATGGGTCTATAGCTGCCTCGGGCACCTTATGGCCGTTCTGCTGTGAGTCAAAGATTTTCGAATCGGACGAAAAACTGATAGTGAATTGTAGCGTTCAGGGCCTCCTAATGACGATGGAACACTCAAATTGCGTCCCGATTCTATACATCGTCCTCCAGCAGACTTGTCTCCATGGGTCTATTGCTGCCTCGGGCACCTTATGGCCGTTCTGCTGTGAGTCAAAGATTTTCGAATCGGACGAAAAACTGATAGTGAATTGTAACATTCAGGTCCTCCTAATGACGATGGAACACTCAAATTGCGTCCCGATTCAATACATCGTCCTCCAGCAGACTTGTCTCCATGGGTCTATTGCTGCCTCGGGCACCTTATGGCCGTTCTGCTGTGAGTCAAAGATTTTTGAATCGGACGAAAAACTGATAGTCAATTGTAACGATCAAGGTCACCTAATGACGATGGATCACTCAAATTGCGTCCCGATTCAATACATCGTCCTCCAGCAGACTAGTCTCCATGGGTCTATTGCTGCCTCGGGCACCTTATGGCCGTTCAGCTGTGACTCAAAGATTTTCGAATCGGACGAAAAACTGATAGTGAATTGTAACTTTCAGGGCCTCCTAATGACGGTGGAACACTCAAATTGCGTCCCGATTCAATACCTCGTGCTCCAGCAGACTTGTCTCCATGGGTCTATTGCTGCCTCGGGCACCTTATGGCCGTTCTGCTGTGAGTCAAAGATTTTCGAATCGGACGAAAAACCGATAGTGAATTGTAACGTTCAGGGCCACCTAATGACGATGGATCACTCAAATTGCGTCCCGATTCAATACCTCGTGCTCCAGCAGACTCGTCTCCATGGGTCTATTGCTGCATCGGGCACCTTATGGCTGTTCTGCTGTGACTCAAAGATTTTCGAATCGGACGAAAAACTGATAGTGAATTGTAACGTTCAGGGCCACCTAATGACGATGGATCACTCAAATTGCGTCCCGATTCAATACATCGTCCTCCAGCAGACTTGTCTCCATGCGTCTATTGCTGCCTCGGGCACCTTATGGTCGTACTCCCGTGTGTCTAGATTATCAAATGGGACGAAAAACTGATAGTTAATTGTAACATTCATGGCCTCCTAATGACGATGGAACACTCAAATTGCGTCCCGATTCAATACATCATCCTCCAGCAGATTGTCTCCATGGGTCTATTGCTGCCTCGGGCACATTATGGCCGTTCTGCTGTGAGTCAAAGATTTTCGAATCTGACGAAAAACTGATAGTGAGTTGTAACTTTCAGGGCCACCTAGTGACGATGGATCACTCAAATTGCGTCCCGATTCAATACATCGTCCTCCAGCCGACTTGTCTCCATGGGTCTATTGCTGCCTCGGGCACCTTATGGCCGTTCTGCTGTGAGTCAAAGATTTTCGAATCGGACGAAAAACTGATAGTGAATTGTAACGTTCAGGGCCTCCTAATGACGATGGATCACTCAAATTGCGTCCCGATTCAATACCTCGTACTCCAGCAGACTTGTCTCCATGTGTCTATTGCTGCCTCGGGCACCTTATGGCCGTTCTGCTGTGACTCAAAGATTTTCGAATCGGACGAAAAACTGATAGTGAATTGTAACGTTCAGGGCCTCCTAATGACGATGGAACACTCAAATTGCGTCCCGATTCAATACATCGTCCTCCAGCCGACTTGTCTCCATGGGTCTATTGCTGCCTCGGGCACCTTATGGCCGTTCTGCTGTGAGTCAAAGATTTTCGAATCGGACGAAAAACTGATAGTGAATTGTAACGTTCAGGGCCTCCTAATGACGATGGAACACTCAAATTGCGTCCCGATTCTATACATCGTCCTCCAGCAGACTTGTCTCCATGGGTCTATTGCTGCCTCGGGCACCTTATGGCCGTTCTGCTGTGAGTCAAAGATTTTCGAATCGGACGAAAAACTGATAGTGAATTGTAACATTCAGGGCCACCTTATGACGATGGATCACTCAAATTGCGTCCCGATTCAATACATCGCCCTCTAGACGACTTGAATCCATGGGTCTATTGCTGCCTCGGGCACCTTATGGCCGTTCTGCTGTGAGTCAAAGATTTTCGAATCGGACGAAAAACTGATAGTGAATTGTAACGTTCAGGGCCACCTAATGACGATGAATCACTCAAATTGCGTCCCGATTCAATATATCGTCCTCCAGCCGACTTGTCTCCATGGGTCTATTGCTGCCTCGGGCACCTTATGGCCGTTCTGCAGTGAGTCAAAGATTTTCGAATCGGACGAAAAACTGATAGTGAATTGTAACGTTCAGGGCCTCCTAATGACGATGGAACACTCAAATTGCGTCCCGATTAAATACATCGCCCACCAGCAGACTTGTCTCCATGGGTCTATTGCTGCATCGGGCACCTTATGGCCGTTCTGCTGTGAGTCAAAGATTTTTGAATCGGACGAAAAACTGATAGTGAATTGTAACGTTCAGGGCCTCCTAATGACGATGGATCACTCAAATTGCGTCCCGATTCAATACAACGTCCTCCAGCACACTTGTCTCCATGGGTCTATTGCTGCCTCGGGCACCTTATGGCCGTTCTGCTGTGAGTCAAAGATTTTCGAATCGGTCGAAAAACTGATAGTGAATTGTAACGTTCAGGGCCTCCTAATGACGATGGAACACTCAAATTGCGTCCCGATTCAATACATCGTCCTCCAGCAGACTTGTCTCCATGGGTCTATTGCTGCCTCGGGTACCTTATGGCCGTTCTGCTGTGAGTCAAAGATTTTCGAATCGGTCGAAAAACTGATAGTGAATTGTAACGTTCAGGTCCTCCTAATGACGATGGAACACTCAAATTGCGTCCCGATTCAATACCTCGTGCTTTAGCAGACTTGTCTCCATGGGTCTATTGCTGCCTCGGGCATCTTATGGCCGTTCGGCTGTGAGTCAAAGATTTTCGAATCGGACGAAAAAGTGATAGTGAATTGTAACGTTCAGGGCTTCCTGATGACGATGGAAAACTCAAATTGCGTCCCGATTCAATACATCGTCCTCCAGCAGACTTGTCTCCATGGGTCTATTGCTGCCTCGGGCACCTTATGGCCGTTCTGCTGTGAGTCAAAGATTTTCGAATCGGTCGAAAAACTGATAGTGAATTGTAACGTTCAGGTCCTCCTAATGACGATGGAACACTCAAATTGCGTCCCGATTCAATACCTCGTGCTCCAGCAGACTTGTCTCCGTGGGTCTTTTGCTGCCTCAGGCACCTTATGGCCGTTCTGCTGTGACTCAAAGATTTTCGAATCGGACGAAAAACTGAAAGTGAATTGTAACGTTCATGGCCTCCTCATGACGGTGGAACACTCAAATTGCGTCCCGATTCAATACCTCGTGCTCCAGCAGACTTGTTGTCTCCATGGGTCTATTGCTGTCTCGGGCACCTTATGGCCGTTCTGCTGTGACTCAAAGAATTTCAAATCGGACGAAAAACTGATAGTGAATTGTAACGTTCAGGGCCACCTAATGACGATGGATCACTCAAATTGCGTCCCGATTCAATACATCGTCCTCCAGCTGACTTGTCTCCATGCGTCTATTGCTGCCTCAGGCACCTTATGGTCGTACTCCCGTGTGTCTAGATTATCGAATGGGACGAAAAACTGATAGTTAATTGTAACATTCATGGCCTCCTAATGACGATGGAACACTCAAATTGCGTCCCGATTCAATACATCATCCTCCAGCAGATTGTCTCCATGGGTCTATTGCTGCCTCGGGCACATTATGGCCGTTCTGCTGTGAGTCAAAGGTTTTCGAATCTGACGAAAAACTGATAGTGAATTGTAACTTTCAGGGCCACCTAATGACGATGGATCACTCAAATTGCGTCCCGATTCAATACATCGTCCTCCAGCCGACTTGTCTCCATGGGTCTATTGTTGCCTCGGGCACCTTATGGCCGTTCTGCTGTGAGTCAAAGATTTTCGAATCGGACGAAAAACTGATAGTGAATTGTAACGTTCAGGGCCTCCTAATGACGATGGATCACTCAAATTGCGTCCCGATTCAATACCTCGTACTCCAGCAGACTTGTCTCCATGTGTCTATTGCTGCCTCGGGCACCTTATGGACGTTCTGCTGTGAGTCAAAGATTTTCGAATCGGACGAAAAACTGATAGTGAATTGTAACGTTCAGGGCCTCCTAATGACGATGGAACACTCAAATTGGGTCCCGATTCAATACATCGTCCTCCAGTTGACTTGTCTCCATGGGTCTATAGCTGCCTCGGGCACCTTATGGCCGTTCTGCTGTGAGTCAAAGATTTTCGAATCGGACGAAAAACTGATAGTGAATTGTAACGTTCAGGGCCTCCTAATGACGATGGAACACTCAAATTGCGTCCCGATTCTATACATCGTCCTCCAGCAGACTTGTCTCCATGGGTCTATTGCTGCCTCGGGCACCTTATGGCCGTTCTGCTGTGAGTCAAAGATTTTCGAATCGGACGAAAAACTGATAGTGAATTGTAACATTCAGGTCCTCCTAATGACGATGGAACACTCAAATTGCGTCCCGATTCAATACATCGTCCTCCAGCAGACTTGTCTCCATGGGTCTATTGCTGCCTCGGGCACCTTATGGCCGTTCTGCTGTGAGTCAAAGATTTTTGAATCGGACGAAAAACTGATAGTCAATTGTAACGATCAAGGTCACCTAATGACGATGGATCACTCAAATTGCGTCCCGATTCAATACATCGTCCTCCAGCAGACTAGGCTCCATGGGTCTATTGCTGCCTCGGGCACCTTATGGCCGTTCAGCTGTGACTCAAAGATTTTCGAATCGGACGAAAAACTGATAGTGAATTGTAACTTTCAGGGCCTCCTAATGACGGTGGAACACTCAAATTGCGTCCCGATTCAATACCTCGTGCTCCAGCAGACTTGTGTCCATGGGTCTATTGCTGCCTCGGGCACCTTATGGCCGTTCTGCTGTGAGTCAAAGATTTTCGAATCGGACGAAAAACCGATAGTGAATTGTAACGTTCAGGGCCACCTAATGACGATGGATCACTCAAATTGCGTCCCGATTCAATACCTCGTGCTCCAGCAGACTCGTCTCCATGGGTCTATTGCTGCATCGGGCACCTTATGGCTGTTCTGCTGTGACTCAAAGATTTTCGAATCGGACGAAAAACTGATAGTGAATTGTAACGTTCAGGGCCACCTAATGACGATGGATCACTCAAATTGCGTCCCGATTCAATACATCGTCCTCCAGCAGACTTGTCTCCATGCGTCTATTGCTGCCTCGGGCACCTTATGGTCGTACTCCCGTGTGTCTAGATTATCAAATGGGACGAAAAACTGATAGTTAATTGTAACATTCATGGCCTCCTAATGACGATGGAACACTCAAATTGCGTCCCGATTCAATACATCATCCTCCAGCAGATTGTCTCCATGGGTCTATTGCTGCCTCGGGCACATTATGGCCGTTCTGCTGTGAGTCAAAGATTTTCGAATCTGACGAAAAACTGATAGTGAGTTGTAACTTTCAGGGCCACCTAGTGACGATGGATCACTCAAATTGCGTCTCGATTCAATACATCGTCCTCCAGCCGACTTGTCTCCATGGGTCTATTGCTGCCTCGGGCACCTTATGGCCGTTCTGCTGTGAGTCAAAGATTTTCGAATCGGACGAAAAACTGATAGTGAATTGTAACGTTCAGGGCCTCCTAATGACGATGGATCACTCAAATTGCGTCCCGATTCAATACCTCGTACTCCAGCAGACTTGTCTCCATGTGTCTATTGCTGCCTCGGGCACCTTATGGCCGTTCTGCTGTGACTCAAAGATTTTCGAATCGGACGAAAAACTGATAGTGAATTGTAACGTTCAGGGCCTCCTAATGACGATGGAACACTCAAATTGCGTCCCGATTCAATACATCGTCCTCCAGCCGACTTGTCTCCATGGGTCTATTGCTGCCTCGGGCACCTTATGGCCGTTCTGCTGTGAGTCAAAGATTTTCGAATCGGACGAAAAACTGATAGTGAATTGTAACGTTCAGGGCCTCCTAATGACGATGGAACACTCAAATTGCGTCCCGATTCTATACATCGTCCTCCAGCAGACTTGTCTCCATGGGTCTATTGCTGCCTCGGGCACCTTATGGCCGTTCTGCTGTGAGTCAAAGATTTTCGAATCGGACGAAAAACTGATAGTGAATTGTAACATTCAGGGCCACCTTATGACGATGGATCACTCAAATTGCGTCCCGATTCAATACATCGCCCTCTAGACGACTTGAATCCATGGGTCTATTGCTGCCTCGGGCACCTTATGGCCGTTCTACTGTGAGTCAAAGATTTTCGAATCGGACGAAAAACTGATAGTGAATTGTAACTTTCAGGGCCACCTAATGACGATGGATCACTCAAATTGCGTCCCGATTCAATACATCGTCCTCCAGCCGACTTGTCTCCATGGGTCTATTGCTGCCTCGGGCACCTTATGGCCGTTCTGCTGTGAGTCAAAGATTTTCCAATCGGACGAAAAACTGATAGTGAATATTAACGTTCAGGGCCTCCTAATGACGATGGATCTCTCAAATTGCGTCCCGATTCAATACCTCGTACTCCAGCAGACTTGTCTCCATGTGTCTATTGCTGCCTCGGGCACCTTATGGCCGTTGTGCTGTGAGTCAAAGATTTTCGAATCGGACGAAAAACTGATAGTGAATTGTAACGTTCAGGGCCACCTAATGACGATGAATCACTCAAATTGCGTCCCGATTCAATATATCGTCCTCCAGCCGACTTGTCTCCATGGGTCTATTGCTGCCTCGGGCACCTTATGGCCGTTCTGCAGTGAGTCAAAGATTTTCGAATCGGACGAAAAACTGATAGTGAATTGTAACGTTCAGGGCCTCCTAATGACGATGGAACACTCAAATTGCGTCCCGATTAAATACATCGCCCACCAGCAGACTTGTCTCCATGGGTCTATTGCTGCATCGGGCACCTTATGGCCGTTCTGCTGTGAGTCAAAGATTTTTGAATCGGACGAAAAACTGATAGTGAATTGTAACGTTCAGGGCCACCTAATGACGATGGATCACTCAAATTGCGTCCCGATTCAATACATTGTCCTCCAGCAGACTTGTCTCCATGGGTCTATTGCTGCCTCGGGCACCTTATGGCCGTTCTGCTGTGAGTCAAAGATTTTCGAATCGGACGAAAAACTGATAGTGAAGTGTAACGTTCAGGTCCTCCTAATAACGATGGAACACTCAAATTGCGTCTCGATTCAATACCTCGTGCTCCATCAGAGTTGTCTCCATGGGTCTATTGCTGCCTCGGGCACCTTATGGCCGTTCTGCTGTGAGTCAAAGATTTTCGAATCGGACGAAAAACTGATAGTGAATTGTAACGTTCAGGGCCTCCTAATGACGATGGAACACTCAAATTGCGTCCCGATTCAATACATCGTCCTCCAGCCGACTTGTCTCCATGGGTCTATTGCTGCCTCGCGCACCTTATGGCCGTTCTGCTGTGAGTCAAAGATTTTCGAATCGGACGAAAAACTGATAGTGAATTGTAACGTTCAGGGCCTCCTAATGACGATGGAACACTCAAATTGCGTCCCGATTCAATACATCGTCCTCCAGCAGACTTGTCTCCATGGGTCTATTGCTGCCTCGGGCACCTTATGGCCGTTCTGCTGTGAGTCAAAGATTTTAGAATCGGACGAAAAACTGATGGTGAATTGTAACGTTCAGGGCCTCCTAATGACGATGGAACACTCAAATTGCGTCCCGATTCAATACATCGTCCTCCAGCAGACTTGTCTCCATGGGTCTATTGCTGCCTCGGGCACCTTATGGCCGTTCTGCTGTGAGTCAAAGATTTTCGAATCGGTCGAAAAACTGATAGTGAATTGTAACGTTCAGGTCCTCCTAATGACGATGGAACACTCAAATTGCGTCCCGATTCAATACCTCGTGCTCCAGCAGACTTGTCTCCATGGGTCTATTGCTGCCTCGGACACCTTATGGCCGTTCTGCTGTGAGTCAAAGATTTTCGAATCGGACGAAAAACTGATAGTGAATTGTAA
Source organism: Schistocerca cancellata (assembly GCF_023864275.1). NCBI lineage: Eukaryota > Metazoa > Arthropoda > Insecta > Orthoptera > Acrididae > Schistocerca > Schistocerca cancellata. The sequence continues at coordinate 3,746,625 of NW_026047112.1, forward strand.
CGTTCAGGGCCACCTAATGATGATGGAACACTCAAATTGCGTCCCGATTCAATACATCGTCCTCCAGCAGACTTGTCTCCATGGGTCTATTGCTGCCTCGGGCGCCTTATGGCCGTTCTGCTGTGAGTCAAAGATTTTCGAATCGGACGAAAAACTGATAGTGAATTGTAACGATCAGGGTCACCTAATGACGATGGATCACTCAAATTGAGTCCCGATTCAATACATCGTCCTCCAGCAGACTTGTCTCCGTGGGTCTATTGTTGCCTCGGGCACCTTATGGCCGTTCTGCTGTGACTCAAAGATTTTCGAATCGGACGAAAAACTGATAGTGAATTGTAACGTTCAGGGCCTCCTCATGACGGTGGAACAATCAAATTGCGTCCCGATTCAATACCTCGTGCTCCAGCAGACTTGTTGTCTCCATGGGTCTATTGCTGCCTCGGGCACCTTATGGCCGTTCTGCTGTGACTCAAAGATTTTCGAATCGGACGAAAAACTGATAGTGAATTGTAACGTTCTGGGCCACCTAATGACGATGGATCACTCAAATTGCGTCCCGATTCAATACATCGTCCTCCAGCAGACTTGTCTCCATGGGTCTATTGCTGCCTCGGGCACCTTATGGCCGTTCTGCTGTGAGTCAAAGATTTTCGAATCGGACGAAAAACTGATAGTGAATTGTAACGTTCAGGGCCTCCTAATGACGATGGATCACTCAAATTGCGTCCCGATTCAATACAACGTCCTCCAGCACACTTGCCTCCATGGGTCTATTGCTGCCTCGGGCACCTTATGGCCGTTCTGCTGTGAGTCAAAGATTTTCGAATCGGTCGAAAAACTGATAGTGAATTGTAACGTTCAGGGCTTCCTAATGACGATGGAAAACTCAAATTGCGTCCCGATTCAATACATCGTCCTCCAGCAGACTTGTCTCCATGGGTCTATTGCTGCCTCGGGCACCTTATGGCCGTTCTGCAGTGAGTCAAAGATTTTCGAATCGGTCGAAAAACTGATAGTGAATTGTAACGTTCAGGTCCTCCTAATGACGATGGAACACTCAAATTGCGTCCCGATTCAATACCTCGTGCTCCAGCAGACTTGTCTCCGTGGGTCTATTGCTGCCTCAGGCACCTTATGGCCGTTCTGCTGTGACTCAAAGATTTTCGAATCGGACGAAAAACTGAAAGTGAATTGTAACGTTCATGGCCTCCTCATGACGGTGGAACACTCAAATTGCGTCCCGATTCAATACCTCGTGCTCCAGCAGACTTGTTGTCTCCATGGGTCTATTGCTGCCTCGGGCACCTTATGGCCGTTCTGCTGTGACTCAAAGAATTTCGAATCGGACGAAAAACTGATAGTGAATTGTAACGTTCAGGGCCACCTAATGACGATGGATCACTCAAATTGCGTCCCGATTCAATACATCGTCCTCCAGCAGACTTGTCTCCATGCGTCTATTGCTGCCTCGGGCACCTTAAGGTCGTACTCCCGTGTGTCTAGATTATCGAATGGGACGAAAAACTGATAGTTAATTGTAACATTCATGGCCTCCTAATGACGATGGAACACTCAAATTGCGTCCCGATTCAATACATCATCCTCCAGCAGATTGTCTCCATGGGTCTATTGCTGCCTCGGGCACATTATGGCCGTTCTGCTGTGAGTCAAAGATTTTCGAATCTGACGAAAAACTGATAGTGAATTGTAACTTTCAGGGCCACCTAATGACGATGGATCACTCAAATTGCGTCCCGATTCAATACATCGTCCTCCAGCCGACTTGTCTCCATGGGTCTATTGTTGCCTCGGGCACCTTATGGCCGTTCTGCTGTGAGTCAAAGATTTTCGAATCGGACGAAAAACTGATAGTGAATTGTAACGTTCATGGCCTCCTAATGACGATGGATCACTCAAATTGCGTCCCGATTCAATACCTCGTACTCCAGCAGACTTGTCTCTATGTGTCTATTGCTGCCTCGGGCACCTTATGGACGTTCTGCTGTGAGTCAAAGATTTTCGAATCGGACGAAAAACTGATAGTGAATTGTAACGTTCAGGGCCTCCTAATGACGATGGAACACTCAAATTGCGTCCCGATTCAATACATCGTCCTCCAGCCGACTTGTCTCCATGGGTCTATTGCTGCCTCGGGCACCTTATGGCCGTTCTGCTGTGAGTCAAAGATTTTCAAATCGGACGAAAAACTGATAGTGAATTGTAACGTTCAGGGCCTCCTAATGACGATGGAACACTCAAATTGCGTCCCGATTCTATACATCGTCCTCCAGCAGACTTGTCTCCATGGGTCTATTGCTGCCTCGGGCACCTTATGGCCGTTCTGCTGTGAGTCAAAGATTTTCGAATCGGACGAAAAACTGATAGTGAATTGTAACATTCAGGTCCTCCTAATGACGATGGAACACTCAAATTGCGTCCCGATTCAATACATCGTCCTCCAGCAGACTTGTCTCGATGGGTCTATTGCTGCCTCGGGCACCTTATGGCCGTTCTGCTGTGAGTCAAAGATTTTCGAATCGGACGAAAAACTGATAGTGAATTGTAACATTCAGGGCCTCCTTATGACGATGGATCACTCAAATTGCGTCCCGATTCAATACATCGCCCTCCAGCCGACTTGAATCCATGGGTCTATTGCTGCCTCGGGCACCTTATGGCCGTTCTGCTGTGAGTCAAAGATTTTCGAATCGGACGAAAAACTGATAGTGAATTGTAACTTTTAGGGCCACCTAATGACGATGGATCACTCAAATTGCGTCCCGATTCAATACATCGTCCTCCAGCCGACTTGTCTCCATGGGTCTATTGCTGCCTCGGGCACCTTATGGCCGTTCTGCTGTGAGTCAAAGATTTTCGAATCGGACGAAAAACTGATAGTGAATTGTAACGTTCAGGGCCTCCTAATGACGATGGAACACTCAAATTGCGTCCCGATTCAATACATCGTCCTCCAGCCGACTTGTCTCCATGGGTCTATTGCTGCCTCGGGCACCTTATGGCCGTTCTGCTGTGAGTCAAAGATTTTCGAATCGGACGAAAAACTGATAGTGAATTGTAACGTTCAGGGCCTCCTAATGACGATGGAACACTCAAATTGCGTCCCGATTCTATACATCGTCCTCCAGCAGACTTGTCTCCATGGGTCTATTGCTGCCTCGGGCACCCTATGGCCGTTCTGCTGTGAGTCAAAGATTTTCGAATCGGACGAAAAACTGATAGTGAATTGTAACATTCAGGTCCTCCTAATGACGATGGAACACTCAAATTGCGTCCCGATTCAATACATCGTCCTCCAGCAGACTTGTCTCCATGGGTCTATTGCTGCCTCGGGCACCTTATGGCCGTTCTGCTGTGAGTCAAAGATTTTCGAATCGGACGAAAAACTGATAGTGAATTGTAACATTCAGGGCCACCTTATGACGATGGATAACTCAAATTGCGTCCCGATTCAATATATCGCCCTCCAGCCGACTTGAATCCATGGGTCTATTGCTGCCTCGGGCACCTTATGGCCGTTCTCCTGTGAGTCAAAGATTTTCGAATCGGACGAAAAACTGATAGTGAATTGTAACTTTCAGGGCCACCTAATGACGATGGATCACTCAAATTGCGTCCCGATTCAATACATCGTCCTCCAGCCGACTTGTCTCCATGGGTCTATTGCTGCCTCGGGCACCTTATGGCCGTTCTGCTGTGAGTCAAAGATTTTCCAATCGGACGAAAAACTGATAGTGAAAATTAACGTTCAGGGCCACCTAATGACGATGGATCTCTCAAATTGCGTCCCGATTCAATACCTCGTACTCCAGCAGAATTGTCTCCATGTGTCTATTGCTGCCTCGGGCACCTTATGGCCGTTCTGCTGTGAGTCAAAGATTTTCGAATCGGACGAAAAACTGATAGTGAATTGTAACGTTCAGGGCCACCTAATGACGATGAATCACTCAAATTGCGTCCCGATTCAATATATCGTCCTCCAGCCGACTTGTCTCCATGGGTCTATTGCTGCCTCGGGCACCTTATGGCCGTTCTGCAGTGAGTCAAAGATTTTCGAATCGGACGAAAAACTGATAGTGAATTGTAACGTTCAGGGCCTCCTAATGACGATGGAACACTCAAATTGCGTCCCGATTAAATACATCGCCCTCCAGCAGACTTGTCTCCATGGGTCTATTGCTGCATCGGGCACCTTATGGCCGTTCTGCAGTGAGTCAAAGATTTTTGAATCGGACGAAAAACTGATAGTGAATTGTAACGTTCAGGGCCACCTAATGACGATGGATCACTCAAATTGCGTCCCGATTCAATACATTGTCCTCCAGCAGACTTGTCTCAATGGGTCTATTGCTGCCTCGGGCACCTTATGGCCGTTCTGCTGTGAGTCAAAGATTTTCGAATCGGACGAAAAACTGATAGTGAAGTATAACGTTCAGGTCCTCCTAATAACGATGGAACACTCAAATTGCGTCCCGATTCAATACCTCGTGCTCCATCAGAGTTGTCTCCATGGGTCTATTGCTGCCTCGGGCACCTTATGGCCGTTCTGCTGTGAGTCAAAGATTTTCGAATCGGACGAAAAACTGATAGTGAATTGTAACGTTCAGGGCCTCCTAATGACGATGGATCACTCAAATTGCGTCCCGATTCAATACAGCGTTCTCCAGCAGACTTGTCTCCATGGGTCTATTGCTGCCTCGGGCACCTTATGGCCGTTCTGCTGTGAGACAAAGATTTTCGAATCGGACGAAAAACTGATAGTGAATTGTAACGTTCAGGGCCTCCTAATGACGATGGATCACTCAAATAGCGTCCCGATTCAATACCTCGTACTCCAGTAGACTTGTCTCCATGTGTCTATTGCTGCCTCGGGCACCTTATGGCCGTTCTGCTGTGAGTCAAAGATTTTCGAATCGGACGAAAAACTGATAGTGAATTGTAACGTTCAGGGCCACCTAATGACGATGAATCACTGAAATTGCGTCCCGATTCAATACATCGTCCTTCAGCCGACTTGTCTCCATGGGTCTATTGCTGCCTCGGGCACCTTATGGCCGTTCTGCTGTGAGTCAAATATTTTCGAATCGGACGAAAAACTGATAGTGAATTGTAACGTTCAGGGCCTCCTAATGACGATGGAACACTCAAATTGCGTCCCGATTCAATACATCGTCCTCCAGCCGACTTGTCTCCATGGGTCTATTGCTGCCTCGCGCACCTTATGGCCGTTCTGCTGTGAGTCAAAGATTTTCGAATCGGACGAAAAACTGATAGTGAATTGTAACATTCAGGGCCACCTTATGACGATGGATAACTCAAATTGCGTCCCGATTCAATACATCGCCCTCCAGCCGACTTGAATCCATGGGTCTATTGCTGCCTCGGGCACCTTATGGCCGTTCTCCTGTGAGTCAAAGATTTTCGAATCGGACGAAAAACTGATAGTGAATTGTAACTTTCAGGGCCACCTAATGACGATGGATCACTCAAATTGCGTCCCGATTCAATACATCGTCCTCCAGCCGACTTGTCTCCATGGGTCTATTGCTGCCTCGGGCACCTTATGGCCGTTCTGCTGTGAGTCAAAGATTTTCCAATCGGACGAAAAACTGATAGTGAATATTAACGTTCAGGGCCTCCTAATGACGATGGATCTCTCAAATTGCGTCCCGATTCAATACCTCGTACTCCAGCAGACTTGTCTCCATGTGTCTATTGCTGCCTCGGGCACCTTATGGCCGTTCTGCTGTGAGTCAAAGATTTTCGAATCGGACGAAAAACTGATAGTGAATTGTAACGTTCAGGGCCACCTAATGACGATGAATCACTCAAATTGCGTCCCGATTCAATATATCGTCCTCCAGCCGACTTGTCTCCATGGGTCTATTGCTGCCTCGGGCACCTTATGGCCGTTCTGCAGTGAGTCAAAGATTTTCGAATCGGACGAAAAACTGATAGTGAATTGTAACGTTCAGGGCCTCCTAATGACGATGGAACACTCAAATTGCGTCCCGATTAAATACATCGCCCTCCAGCAGACTTGTCTCCATGGGTCTATTGCTGCATCGGGCACCTTATGGCCGTTCTGCAGTGAGTCAAAGGTTTTTGAATCGGACGAAAAACTGATAGTGAATTGTAACGTTCAGGGCCACCTAATGACGATGGATCACTCAAATTACGTCCCGATTCAATACATTGTCCTCCAGCAGACTTGTCTCAATGGGTCTATTGCTGCCTCGGGCACCTTATGGCCGTTCTGCTGTGAGTCAAAGATTTTCGAATCGGACGAAAAACTGATAGTGAAGTGTAACGTTCAGGTCCTCCTAATAACGATGGAACACTCAAATTGCGTCCCGATTCAATACCTCGTGCTCCATCAGAGTTGTCTCCATGGGTCTATTGCTGCCTCGGGCACCTTATGGCCGTTCTGCTGTGAGTCAAAGATTTTCGAATCGGACGAAAAACTGATAGTGAATTGTAACGTTCAGGGCCTCCTAATGACGATGGATCACTCAAATTGCGTCCCGATTCAATACAGCGTCCTCCAGCAGACTTGTCTCCATGGGTCTATTGCTGCCTCGGTCACCTTATGGCCGTTCTGCTGTGAGACAAAGATTTTCGAATCGGACGAAAAACTGATAGTGAATTGTAACGTTCAGGGCCTCCTAATGACGATGGATCACTCAAATTGCGTCCCGATTCAATACCTCGAACTCCAGCAGACTTGTCTCCATGTGTCTATTGCTGCCTCGGGCACCTTATGGCCGTTCTGCTGTGAGTCAAAGATTTTCGAATCGGACGAAAAACTGATAGTGAATTGTAACGTTCAGGGCCACCTAATGACGATGAATCACTGAAATTGCGTCCCGATTCAATACATCGTCCTTCAGCCGACTTGTCTCCATGGGTCTATTGCTGCCTCGGGCACCTTATGGCCGTTCTGCTGTGAGTCAAATATTTTCGAATCGGACGAAAAACTGATAGTGAATTGTAACGTTCAGGGCCTCCTAATGACGATGGAACACTCAAATTGCGTCCCGATTCAATACATCGTCCTCCAGCCGACTTGTCTCCATGGGTCTATTGCTGCCTCGCGCACCTTATGGCCGTTCTGCTGTGTGTCAAAGATTTTCGAATCGGACGAAAAAGTGATAGTGAATTGTAACGTTCAGGGCCTCCTAATGATGATGGAACACTCAAATTGCGTCCCGATTCAATACATCGTCCTCCAGCAGACTTGTCTCCATGGGTATATTGCTGCCTCTGGCGCCTTATGGCCGTTCTGCTGTGAGTCAAAGATTTTCGAATCGGACGAAAAACTGATAGTGAATTGTAACGATCAGGGTCACCTAATGACGATGGATCACTCAAATTGCGTCCCGATTCAATACATCGTCCTCCAGCAGACTTGTCTCAGTGGGTCTATTGCTGCCTCGGGCACCTTATGGCCGTTCTGCTGTGAGTCAAAGATTTTCGAATCGGACGAAAAACTGATAGTGAATTGTAACGTTCAGGGCCTCCTAATGACGATGGAACACTCAAATTGCGTCCCGATTAAATACATCGCCCTCCAGCAGACTTGTCTCCATGGGTCTATTGCTGCATCGGGCACCTTATGGCCGTTCTGCAGTGAGTCAAAGGTTTTTGAATCGGACGAAAAACTGATAGTGAATTGTAACGTTCAGGGCCACCTAATGACGATGGATCACTCAAATTGCGTCCCGATTCAATACATTGTCCTCCAGCAGACTTGTCTCAATGGGTCTATTGCTGCCTCGGGCACCTTATGGCCGTTCTGCTGTGAGTCAAAGATTTTCGAATCGGACGAAAAACTGATAGTCAAGTGTAACGTTCAGGTCCTCCTAATAACGATGGAACACTCAAATTGCGTCCCGATTCAATACCTCGTGCTCCATCAGAGTTGTCTCCATGGGTCTATTGCTGCCTCGGGCACCTTATGGCCGTTCTGCTGTGAGTCAAAGATTTTCGAATCGGACGAAAAACTGATAGTGAATTGTAACGTTCAGGGCCTCCTAATGACGATGGATCACTCAAATTGCGTCCCGATTCAATACAGCGTCCTCCAGCAGACTTGTCTCCATGGGTCTATTGCTGCCTCGGGCACCTTATGGCCGTTCTGCTGTGAGACAAAGATTTTCGAATCGGACGAAAAACTGATAGTGAATTGTAACGTTCAGGGCCTCCTAATGACGATGGATCACTCAAATTGCGTCCCGATTCAATACCTCGAACTCCAGTAGACTTGTCTCCATGTGTCTATTGCTGCCTCGGGCACCTTATGGCCGTTCTGCTGTGAGTCAAAGATTTTCGAATCGGACGAAAAACTGATAGTGAATTGTAACGTTCAGGGCCACCTAATGACGATGAATCACTGAAATTGCGTCCCGATTCAATACATCGTCCTTCAGCCGACTTGTCTCCATGGGTCTATTGCTGCCTCGGGCACCTTATGGCCGTTCTGCTGTGAGTCAAATATTTTCGAATCGGACGAAAAACTGATAGTGAATTGTAACGTTCAGGGCCTCCTAATGACGATGGAACACTCAAATTGCGTCCCGATTCAATACATCGTCCTCCAGCCGACTTGTCTCCATGGGTCTATTGCTGCCTCGCGCACCTTATGGCCGTTCTGCTGTGAGTCAAAGATTTTCGAATCGGACGAATAAGTGATAGTGAATTGTAACGTTCAGGGCCTCCTAATGATGATGGAACACTCAAATTGCGTCCCGATTCAATACATCGTCCTCCAGCAGACTTGTCTCCATGGGTCTATTGCTGCCTCTGGCGCCTTATGGCCGTTCTGCTGTGAGTCAAAGATTTTCGAATCGGACGAAAAACTGATAGTGAATTGTAACGATCAGGGTCACCTAATGACGATGGATCACTCAAATTGCGTCCCGATTCAATACATCGTCCTCCAGCAGACTTGTCTCAGTGGGTCTATTGCTGCCTCGGGCACCTTATGGCCGTTCTGCTGTGACTCAAAGATTTTCGAATCGGACGAAAAACTGATAGTGAATTGTAACGTTCAGGGCCTCCTCATGACGGTGGAACACTCAAATTGCGTCCCGATTCAATACCTCGTGCTCCAGCAGACTTGTTGTCTCCATGGGTCTATTGCTGCCTCGGGCACCTTATGGCCGTTCTGCTGTGACTCAAAGATTTTCGAATCGGACGAAAAACTGATAGTGAATTGTAACGTTCAGGGCCACCTAATGACGATGGATCACTCAACTTGCGTCCCGATTCAATACATCGTCCTCCAGCAGACTTGTCTCCATGGGTCTATTGCTGCCTCGGGCACCTTATGGCCGTTCTGCTGTGAGTCAAAGATTTTCGAATCGGTCGAAAAACTGATAGTGAATTGTAACGTTCAGGTCCTCCTAATGACGATGGAACACTCAAATTGCTTCCCGATTCAATACCTCGTGCTCCAGCAGACTTGTCTCCATGGGTCTATTGCTGCCTCGGGAACCTTATGGCCGTTCGGCTGTGAGGCAAAGATTTTCGAATCGAACGAAAAAGTGATAGTGAATTGTAACGTTCAGGGCTTCCTAATGACGATGGAAAACTCAAATTGCGTCCCGATTCAATACATCGTCTTCCAGCAGACTTGTCTCCATGGGTCTATTGCTGCCTCGGGCACCTTATGGCCGTTCTGCTGTGAGTCAAAGATTTTCGAATCGGTCGAAAAACTGATAGTGAATTGTAACGTTCAGGTCCTCCTAATGACGATGGAACACTCAAATTGCGTCCCGATTCAATACCTCGTGCTCCAGCAGACTTGTCTCCATGGGTCTATTGCTGCCTCGGGCACCTTATGGCCGTTCGGCTGTGACTCAAAGATTTTCGAATCGGACGAAAAAGTGATAGGGAATTGTAACGTTCAGGGCTTCCTAATGACGATGGAAAACTCAAATTGCGTCCCGATTCAATACATCGTCCTCCAGCAGACTTGTCTCCATGGGTCTATTGCTGCCTCGGGCACCTTATGGCCGTTCTGCTGTGAGTCAAAGATTTTCGAATCGGACGAAAATCTGATAGTGAATTGTAACGATCAGGGTCACCTAATGACGATGGATCACTCAAATTGCGTCCCGATTCAATACATCGTCCTCCAGCAGACTTGTCTCCGTGGGTCTATTGGTGCCTCGGGCACCTTATGGCCGTTCTGCTGTGACTCAAAGATTTTCGAATCGGACGAAAAACTGAAAGTGAATTGTAACGTTCAGGGCCTCCTCATGACGGTGGAACACTCAAATTGCGTCCCGATTCAATACCTCGTGCTCCAGCAGACTTGTTGTCTCCATGGGTCTATTGCTGCCTCGGGCACCTTATGGCCGTTCTGCTGTGACTCAAAGATTTTCGAATCGGACGAAAAACTGATAGTGAATTGTAACGTTCAGGGCCACCTAATGACGATGGATCACTCTAATTGCGTCCCGATTCAATACATAGTCCTCCAGGAGACTTGTCTCCATGGGTCTATTGCTGCCTCGGGAACCTTATGGCCGTTCTGCTGTGAGTCAAAGATTTTCGACTCGGACGAAAAACTGATAGTGAATTGTAACTTTCAGGGCCACCTAATGACGATGGATCACTCAAATTGCGTCCCGATTCGATACATCGTCCTCCAGCAGACTTGTCTCCATGGGTCTATTGCTGCCTCGGGCACCTTATGGCCGTTCTGCTGTGAGTCAAAGATTTTCGAATCGGACGAAAAACTGATAGTGAAGTGTAACGTTCAGGTCCTCCTAATAACGATGGAACACTCAAATTGCGTCCCGATTCAATACCTCGTGCTCCATCAGAGTTGTCTCCATGGGTCTATTGCTGCCTCGGGCACCTTATGGCCGTTCTGCTGTGAGTCAAAGATTTTCGAATCGGACGAAAAACTGATAGTGAATTGTAACGTTCAGGGCCTCCTAATGACGATGGATCACTCAAATTGCGTCCCGATTCAATACAGCGTCCTCCAGCAGACTTGTCTCCATGGGTCTATTGCTGCCTCGGGCACCTTATGGCCGTTCTGCTGTGAGACAAAGATTTTCGAATCGGACGAAAAACTGATAGTGAATTGTAACGTTCAGGGCCTCCTAATGACGATGGATCACTCAAATTGCGTCCCGATTCAATACCTCGTACTCCAGTAGACTTGTCTCCATGTGTCTATTGCTGCCTCGGGCACCTTATGGCCGTTCTGCTGTGAGTCAAAGATTTTCGAATCGGACGAAAAACTGATAGTGAATTGTAACGTTCAGGGCCACCTAATGACGATGAATCACTGAAATTGCGTCGCGATTCAATACATCGTCCTTCAGCCGACTTGTCTCCATGGGTCTATTGCTGCCTCGGGCACCTTATGGCCGTTCTGCTGTGAGTCAAATATTTTCGAATCGGACGAAAAACTGATAGTGAATTGTAACGTTCAGGGCCTCCTAATGACGTTGGAACACTCAAATTGCGTCCCGATTCAATACATCGTCCTCCAGCAACTTGTCTCCATGGGTCTATTGCTGCCTCGCGCACCTTATGGCCGTTCTGCTGTGAGTCAAAGATTTTCGAATCGGACGAAAAACTGATAGTGAATTGCAACGTTCAGGGCCTCCTAATGACGATGGAACACTCAAATTGCGTCCCGATTCAATACATCGTCCTCCATCAGACTTGTCTCCATGGGTCTATTGCTGCCTCGGGCACCTTATGGCCGTTCTGCTGTGAGTCAAAGATTTTAGAATCGGACGAAAAACTGATAGTGAATTGTAACGTTCAGGGCCTCCTAATGACGATGGAACACTCAAATTGCGTCCCGATTCAATACATCGTCCTCCAGCAGACTTGTCTCCATGGGTCTATTGCTGCCTCGGGCACCTTATGGCCGTTCTGCGGTGAGTCAAAGATTTTCGAATCGGTCGAAAAACTGATAGTGAATTGTAACGTTCAGGTCCTCCTAATGACGATGGAACACTCAAATTGCGTCCCGATTCAATACCTCGTGCTCCTGCTGACTTGTCTCCATGGGTCTATTGCTGCCTCGGGCACCTTATGGCCGTTCTGCTGTGAGTCAAAGATTTTCGAATCGGACGAAAAAGTGATAGTGAATTGTAACGTTCAGGGCCTCCTAATGATGATGGAACACTCAAATTGCGTCCCGATTCAATACATCGTCCTCCAGCAGACTTGTCTCCATGGGTCTATTGCTGCCTCGGGCGCCTTATGGCCGTTCTGCTGTGAGTCAAAGATTTTCGAATCGGACGAAAAACTGATAGTGAATTGTAACGATCAGGGTCACCTAATGACGATGGATCACTCAAATTGCGTCCCGATTCAATACATCGTCCTCCAGCAGACTTGTCTCAGTGGGTCTATTGCTGCCTCGGGCACCTTATGGCCGTTCTGCTGTGACTCAAAGATTTTTGAATCGTACGAAAAACTGATAGTGAATTGTAACGTTCAGGGCCTCCTCATGACGGTGGAACACTCAAATTGCGTCCCGATTCAATACCTCGTGCTCCAGTAGACTTGTTGTCTCCATGGGTCTATTGCTGCCTCGGGCACCTTATGGCCGTTCTGCTGTGACTCAAAGATTTTCGAATCGGACGAAAAACTGATTGTGAATTGTAACGTTCAGGGCCACCTAATGACGATGGATCACTCAAATTGCGTCCCGATTCAATACATCGTCCTCCAGCAGACTTGTCTCCATGGGTCTATTGCTGCCTCGGGCACCTTATGGCCGTTGTGCTGTGAGTCAAAGATTTTCGAATCGGACGAAAAACTGATAGTGAATTGTAACGTTCAGGGCCTCCTAATGACGATGGAACACTCAAATTGCGTCCCGATTCAATACATCGTCCTCCAGCAGACTTGTCTCCATGGGTCTATTGCTGCCTCGGGCACCTTATGGCCGTTCTGCTGTGAGTCAAAGATTTTCGAATCGGACGAAAAACTGATAGTGAATTGTAACGTTCAGGGCCTCCTAATGACGATGGAACACTCAAATTGCGTCCCTATTCAATACATCGTCCTCCAGCAGACTTGTCTCCATGGGTCTATTGCTGCCTCGGGCACCTTATGGCCGTTCTGCTGTGAGTCAAAGATTTTCGAATCGGTCGAAAAACTGATAGTGAATTGTAACGTTCAGGGCCTCCTAATGACGATGGAACACTCAAATTGCGTCCCGATTCAATACATCGTCCTCCAGCAGACTTGTCTCCATGGGTCTATTGCTGCCTCGGGCACCTTATGGCCGTTCTGCTGTGAGTCAAAGATTTTCGAATCGTTCGAAAAACTGATAGTGAATTGTAACGTTCAGGTCCTCCTAATGACGATGGAACACTCAAATTGCGTCCCGATTCAATACCTCGTGCTCCAGCAGACTTGTCTCAATGGGTCTATTGCTGCCTCGGGCACCTTATGGCCGTTCGGCTGTGAGGCAAAGATTTTCGAATCGGACGAAAAAGTGATAGTGAATTGTAACGTTCAGGGCTTCCTAATGACGATGGAAAACTCAAAATGCGTCCCGATTCAATACATCGTCCTCCAGCAGACTTGTCTCAATGGGTCTATTGCTGCCTCGGGCACCTTATGGCCGTTCTGCTGTGAGTCAAAGATTTTCGAATCGGTCGAAAAACTGATAGTGAATTGTAACGTTCAGGTCCTCCTAATGACGATGGAACACTCAAATTGCGCCCCGATTCAATACCTCGTGCTTCAGCAGACTTGTCTCCATGGGTCTATTGCTGCCTCGGGCACCTTATGGCCGTTCGGCTGTGAGTCAAAGATTTTCGAATCGGACGAAAAACTGATAGTGAATTGTAACGTTCAGGGCTTCCTAATGACGATGGAAAACTAAATTGCGTCCCGATTCAATACATCGTCCTCCAGCAGACTTGTCTCCATGGGTCTATTGCTGCCTCGGGCACCTTATGGCCGTTCTGCTGTGAGTCAAAGATTTTCGAATCGGACGAAAATCTGATAGTGAATTGTAACGATCAGGATCACCTAATGACGATGGATCACTCAAATTGCGTCCCGATTCAATACATCGTCCTCCAGCAGACTTGTCTCCGTGGGTCTATTGGTGCCTCGGGCACCTTATGGCCGTTCTGCTGTGACTCAAAGATTTTCGAATCGGACGAAAAACTGAAAGTGAATTGTAACGTTCAGGGCCTCCTCATGACGGTGGAACACTCAAATTGCGTCCCGATTCAATACCTCGTGCTCCAGCAGACTTGTTGTCTCCATGGGTCTATTGCTGCCTCGGGCACCTTATGGCCGTTCTGCTGTGAGTCAAAGATTTTCGAATCGGACGAAAAACTGATAGTGAATTGTAACGTTCAGGGCCACCTAATGACGATGGATCACTCAAATTGCGTCCCGATTCAATACATCGTCCTCCAGGAGACTTGTCTCCATGGGTCTATTGCTGCCTCGGGAACCTTATGGCCGTTCTGCTGTGAGTCAAAGATTTTCGAATCGGACGAAAAACTGATAGTGAATTGTAACTTTCAGGGCCACCTAATGACGATGGATCACTCAAATTGCGTCCCGATTCGATACATCGTCCTCCAGCAGACTTGTCTCCATGGGTCTATTGCTGCCTCGGGCACCTTATGGCCGTTCTGCTGTGAGTCAAAGATTTTCGAATCGGACGAAAAACTGATAGTGAATTGTAACATTCAGGGCCACCTAATGACGATGGATCACTCAAAATGCGTCCCGATTCGATACATCGTCCTCCAGCAGACTTGTCTCCATGGGTCTATTGCTGCCTCGGGCACCTTATGGCTGCTCTCCTGTGAGTCAAAGATTTTCGGATCGGACGAAAATCTGACAGTGAATTGTAACATTCAGGGCCACCTAATGACGATGGATCACTCAAATTGCGTACCGATTCAATACATCGTCCTCCAGCCGACTTGTCTCCATGGGTCTATTGCTGCCTCGGGCACCTTATGGCCGTTCTGCTGTGAGTGAAAGATTTTCGGATCGGACGAATAACTGATAGTGAATTGTAACATTCAGGGCCACCTAATGACGATGGATCACTCAAATTGCGTCCCGATTCAATACATCGTCCTCCAGCCGACTTGTCTCCGTGGGTCTATTGCTGCCTCGGGCACCTTATGGCCGTTCTGCTGTGAGTCAAAGATTTTCTAATCGGACGAAAAACTGATAGTGAATTGTAACGTTCAGGGCCACCTAATGACGATGGATCACTCAAATTGGGTCCCGATTCAATACATCGTCCTCCAGCAGACTTGTCTCCATGGGTCTATTGCTGCCTCGGCCATCTTATGGCCGTTCTGCTGTGACTCAAAGATTTTCGAATCGGACGAAAAACTGATAGTGAATTGTAACGTTCAGGCCTCCTAATGACGATGGAACACTCAAATTGCGTCCCGGTTCAATACATCGTCCTCCAGCAGACTTGTCTCCATGGGTCTATTGCTGCCTCGGGCATCTTATGGCCGTTCTGCTGTGAGTCAAAGATTTTCGAATCTGACGAAAAACTGATAGTGAATTGTAACATTCAGGGCCGACCTAATGACGATGGATCACTCAAATTGCGTCCCGATTCAATACATCGTCCTCCAGCCGACTTGTCTCCATGGGTCTATTGGTGCCTCGGGCACCTTATGGCCGTTCTGCTGTGACTTAAAGATTTTCGAATCGGACGAAAAACTCATAGTGATTTGTAACGATGGAACACTCAAATTGCGTCCCGATTCAATACATCGTCCTCCAGCAGACTTGCCTTCACAGGTCTATTGCTGCCTCGGGCATTTTATGGCCGTTCTGCTGTGAGTCATAGATTTTCGAATCGGACGAATAACTGATAGTGAATTGTAACATTCATAACTAATGACGATGGATCACTCAAATTGCGTCCCGATTCAATACATCGTCCTCCAGCCGACTTGTCTCCATTGGCCTATTGCTGCCTCGGGCACCTTATGGCCGTTCTGCTGTGAGTCAAAGATTTTCGAATCTGACGAAAAACTGATAGTTAATTGTAACATTCAGGGCCTCCTAATGACGATGGATAACTCAAATTGCGTCCCGATTCAATACATCGTCCTCCAGCCGACTTGTCTCCATGGGTCATTTGCTGCCTCGGGCACCTTATGGTCGTTCTCCCGTGTGTCTAGATTATCGAATGGGACGAAAAACTGATAGTTAATTGTAACATTCAGGGCCTCCTAATGACGATGGATAACTCAAATTGCGTCCCGATTCAATACATCGTCCTCCAGCAGACTTGTCTCCATGGGTCTATTGCTGCCTCGGGCACCTTATGGCCGTTCTGCTGTGAGTCAAAGATTTTCGAATCGGACGAAAAACTGATAGTGAATTGTAACGTTCAGGGCCACCTAATGACGATGAATCACGAAAATTGCGTCCCGATTCAATACATCGTCCTCCAGCCGACTTGTCTCCATGGGTCTATTGGTGCTTCGCGCACCTTATGGCCGTTCTGCTGTGTGTCAAAGATTTTCGAATCGGACGAAAAACTGATTGTGAATTGTAACGCACAGGGCCTCCTAATGACGATGGAAAACTCAAATTGCGTCCCGATTCAATACATCGTCCTCCAGCAGACTTGTCTCCATGGGTCTATTGCTGCCTCGGGCACCATATGGCCGTTCTGCTGTGAGTCAAAGATTTTCGAATCGGTCGAAAAACTGATAGTGAATTGTAACGTTCAGGTCCTCCTAATGACGATGGAACACTCAAATTGCGTCCCGATTCAATACCTCGTGCTCCAGCAGACTTGTCTCCATGGGTCTATTGCTGCCTCGGGCACCTTATGGCCGTTCTGCTGTGAGTCAAAGATTTTCGAATCGGACGAAAATCTGATAGTGAATTGTAACGATCAGGGTCACCTAATGACGATGGATCACTCAAATTGCGTCCCGATTCAATACATCGTCCTCCAGCAGACTTGTCTCCGTGGGTCTATTGGTGCCTCGGGCACCTTATGGCCGTTCTGCTGTGACTCAAAGATTTTCGAATCGGACGAAAAACTGAAAGTGAATTGTAACGTTCAGGGCCTCCTCATGACGGTGGAACACTCAAATTGCGTCCCGATTCAATACCTCGTGCTCCAGCAGACTTGTTGTCTCCATGGGTCTATTGCTGCCTCGGGCACCTTATGGCCGTTCTGCTGTGACTCAAAGATTTTCGAATCGGACGAAAAACTGATAGTGAATTGTAACATTCAGGGCCACCTAATGACGATGGATCACTCAAAATGCGTCCCGATTCGATACATCGTCCTCCAGCAGACTTGTCTCCATGGGTCTATTGCTGCCTCGGGCACCTTATGGCTGCTCTCCTGTGAGTCAAAGATTTTCGGATCGGACGAAAATCTGACAGTGAATTGTAACATTCAGGGCCACCTAATGACGATGGATCACTAAAATTGCGTACCGATTCAATACATCGTCCTCCAGCCGACTTGTCTCCATGGGTCTATTGCTGCCTCGGGCACCTTATGGCCGTTCTGCTGTGAGTGAAAGATTTTCGGATCGGACGAATAACTGATAGTGAATTGTAACATTCAGGGCCACCTAATGACGATGGATCACTCAAATTGCGTCCCGATTCAATACATCGTCCTCTAGCCGACTTGTCTCCGTGGGTCTATTGCTTCCTCGGGCACCTTATGGCCGTTCTGCTGTGAGTCAAAGATTTTCGAATCGGACGAAAAACTGATAGTGAATTGTAACGTTCAGGGCCACCTAATGACGATGGATCACTCAAATTGGGTCCCGATTCAATACATCGTCCTCCAGCAGACTTGTCTCCATGGGTCTATTGCTGCCTCGGGCATCTTATGGCCGTTCTGCTGTGACTCAAAGATTTTCGAATCGGACGAAAAACTGGATCGTCCTCCAGCAGACTTGTCTCCATGGGTCTATTGCTGCCTCGGGCACCTTATGGCCGTTCTGCTGTGACTTAAAGATTTTCGAATCGGACGTAAAACTGATAGTGAATTGTAACGATGGAACACTCAAATTGCGTCCCGATTCAATACCTCGTACTCCAGCAGACTTGTCTCCATGTGTCTATTGCTGCCTCGGGCACCTTATGGCCGTTCTGCTGTGAGTCAAAGATTTTCGAATCGGACGAAAAACTGATAGTGAATTGTAACGTTCAGGGCCACCTAATGACGATGAATCACTAAAATTGCGTCCCGATTCAATACATCGTCCTCCAGCCGACTTGTCTCCATGGGTCTATTGGTGCTTCGGGCACCTTATGGCCGTTCTGCTGTGTGTCAAAGATTTTCGAATCGGACGAAAAACTGATAGTGAATTGTAACGCTCAGGGCTTCCTAATGACGATGGAAAACTCAAATTGCGTCCCGATTCAATACATCGTCCTCCAGCAGACTTGTCTCCATGGGTCTATTGCTGCCTCGGGCACCTTATGGCCGTTCTGCTGTGAGTCAAAGATTTTCGGATCGGACGAATAACTGATAGTGAATTGTAACATTCAGGGCCACCTAATGACGATGGATCACTCAAATTGCGTCCCGATTCAATACATCGTCCTCCAGCCGACTTGTCTCCATGGGTCTATTGCTGCCTCGGGCACCTTATGGCCGTTCTGCTGTGAGTCAAAAATTTTCGAATCGGACGAAAAACTGATAGTGAATTGTAACGTTCAGGCCACCTAATGACGATGGATCACTCAAATTGGATCCCGATTCAATACATCGTCCACCAGCAGACTTGTCTCCATGGGTCTATTGCTGCCTCGGGCATCTTATGGCCGTTCTGCTGTGACTCAAAGATTTTCGAATCGGACGAAAAACTGATAGTGAATTGTAATGTTCAGGCCTCCTAATGACGATGGAACACTCAAATTGCGTCCCGATTCAATACATCGTCCTCCAGCAGACTTGTCTCCATGGGTCTATTGCTGCCTCGGGCACCTTATGGCCGTTCTGCTGTGAGTCAAAGATTTTCGAATCGGACGAAAAACAGATAGTGAATTGTAACATTCAGGGCCACCTAATGACGATGGATCACTCAAATTGCGTCCCGATTCAATACATCGTCCTCCAGCCGACTTGTCACCATGGGTCTATTGCTGCCTCGGGCACTTTATGGCCGTTCTGCTGTGACTTAAAGATTTTCGAATCGGACGAAAAACTGATAGTGAATTGTAACGATGGAACACTCAAATTGCGTCCCGATTCAATACATCGTCCTCCAGCAGACTTGCCTTCACAGGTCTATTGCTGCCTCGGGCACCTTATGGCCGTTCTGCTGTGAGTCATAGATTTTCGAATCGGACGAAAAACTGATAGTGAATTGTAACATTCATAACTAATGACGATGGATCACTCAAATTGCGTCCCGATTCAATACATCGTCCTCCAGCCGACTTGTCTCCATGGGTCTATTGCTGCCTCGGGCACCTTATGGCCGTTCTGCTGTGAGTCAAAGATTTTCGAATCGGACGAAAAACTGATAGTGAATTGTAACGTTCAGGGCCACCTAATGACGATGGATCACTCAAATTGCGTCCCGATTCAATACATCGTCCTCCAGCAGACTTGTCTCCATGGGTCAATTGCTGCCTCGGGCACCTTATGGCCGTTCTGCTGTGAGTCAAAGATTTTCGAATCGGACGAAAAACTGATAGTGAATTGTAACGTTCAGGTCCACCTAATGACGATGGAACACTCAAATTGCGTCCCGATTCAATACCTCGTGCGCCAGCAGACTTGTCTCCATGGGTCTATTGCTGCCTCGGGCACCTTATGGCCGTTCTGCTGTGAGTCAAAGATTTTCGAATCGGACGAAAAAGTGATAGTGAATTGTAACGTTCAGGGCCTCCTAATGACGATGGAACACTCAAATTGCGTCCCGATTCAATACATCGTCCTCCAGCAGAATTGTCTCCATGGGTCTATTGCTGCCTCGGGCACCTTATGGCCGTTCTGCTGTGAGTCAAAGATTTTCGAATCGGACGAAAAACTGATAGTGAATTGTAACGATCAGGGTCACCTAATGACGATGGATCACTCAAATTGCGTCCCGATTCAATACATCGTCCTCCAGCAGACTTGTCTCCGTGTGTCTATTGCTGCCTCGGGCACCTTATGGCCGTTCTGCTGTGTCTCAAAGATTTTCGAATCGGACGAAAAACTGATAGTGAATTGTAACGTTCAGGGCCTCCTTATGACGGTGGAACACTCAAATTGCGTCCCGATTCAATACCTCGTGCTCCGGCAGACTTGTCTCCATGGGTCTATTGCTGCCTCGAGCACCTTATGGCCGTTCTGCTGTGACTCAAAGATTTTCGATTCGGACGAAAAACTGATAGTGAATTGTAACGTTCAGGGCCACCTAATGACGATGGATCACTCAAATTGCGTCCCTATTCAATACATCGTCCTCCAGCAGACTTGTCTCCATGGGTCTATTGCTGCCTCGGGCACCTTATGGCCGTTCTGCTGTGAGTCAAAGATTTTCGAATCGGACGAAAAACTGATAGTGAATTGTAACGTTCAGGGCCACCTAATGACGATGGATCACTCAAATTGCGTCCCGATTCAATACATCGTCCTCCAGCAGACTTGTCTCCATGGGTCAATTGCTGCCTCGGGCACCTATTGGCCGTTCTGCTGTGAGTCAAAGATTTTCGAATCGGACGAAAAACTGATAGTGAATTGTAACGTTCAGGTCCACCTAATGACGATGGAACACTCAAATTGCGTCCCGATTCAATACCTCGTGCGCCAGCAGACTTGTCTCGATGGGTCTATTGCTGCCTCGTGCACCTTATGGCCGTTCTGCTGTGAGTCAAAGATTTTCGAATCGGACGAATAAGTGATAGTGAATTGTAACGTTCAGGGCCTCCTAATGACGATGGAACACTCAAATTGCGTCCCGATTCAATACATCGTCCTCCAGCAGACTTGTCTCCATGGGTCTATTGCTGCCTCGGGCACCTTATGGCCGTTCTGCTGTGAGTCAAAGATTTTCGAATCGGACGAAAAACTGATAGTGAATTGTAACGATCAGGGTCACCTAATGACGATGGATCACTCAAATTGCGTCCCGATTCAATACATCGTCCTCCAGCAGACTTGTCTCCGTGTGTCTATTGCTGCCTCGGGCACCTTATGGCCGTTCTGCTGTGTCTCAAAGATTTTCGAATCGGACGAAAAACTGATAGTGAATTGTAACGTTCAGGGCCTCCTTATGACGGTGGAACACTCAAATTGCGTCCCGATTCAATACCTCGTGCTCCAGCAGACTTGTCTCCATGGGTCTATTGCTGCCTCGCGCACCTTATGGCCGTTCTGCTGTGACTCAAAGATTTTCGAATCGGACGAAAAACTGATAGTGAATTGTAACGTTCAGGGCCACCTAATGACGATGGATCACTCAAATTGCGTCCCGATTCAATACATCGTCCTCCAGCAGACTTGTCTCCATGGGTCTATTGCTGCCTCGGGCACCTTATGGCCGTTCTGCTGTGAGTCAAAGATTTTCGAATCGGACGAAAAACTGATAGTGAATTGTAACGTTCAGGGCCACCTAATGACGATGGATCGCTCAAATTGCGTCCCGATTAAATACATCGTCCTCCAGCAGACTTGTCTCCATGGGTCTATTGCTGCCTCGGGCACCTTATGGCCGTTCTGCTGTGAGTCAAAGATTTTCGAATCGGACGAAAAACTGATAGTGAATTGTAACATTCAGGGTCACCTAATGCCGATGGATCACTCAAATTGCGTCCGGATTCAATACATCGTCCTCCAGCAGACTTGTCTCCATGGGTCTATTGCTGCCTCGGGCACCTTATGGCCGTTCTGCTGTGAGTCACAGATTTTCGAATCGGACGAAAAACTGATAGTGAATTGTAACATTCAGGGCCACCTAATGACGATGGATCACTCAAATTGCGTCCCAATTCAATACATCGTCCTCCAGCAGACTTGTCTCCATTGGTCTATTGCTGCCTCGGGCACCTTATGGTCGTTCTCCCGTGAGTCTAGATTATCGAATGGGACGAAAAGCCGATAGTTAATTGTAACATTCAGGGCCTCCTAATGACGATGAAACACTCAAATTGCGTCCCGATTCAATGCATCGTCCTCCAGCAGACTTGACTCCATGGGTCTATTGCTGCCTCGGGCACCTTATTGCCGTTCTGCTGTGAGTGAAAGATTTTCGGATCGGACGAATAACTGATAGTGAATTGTAACGTTCAGGGCCACCTAATGACGATGGATCTCTCAAATTGCGTCCCGATTCAATACATCGTCCTCCAGCCGACTTGTCTCCATGGGTCTATTGCTGCCTCGGGCACCTTATGGCCGTTCGGCTGTGAGTCAAAGATTTTCGAATCGGACGAAAAACTGATAGTGAATTGTAACATTCAGGGCCACCTAATGACGATGGATCACTCAAATTGCGTCCCGATTCAATACATCGTCCTCCAGCAGACTTGTCTCCATGGGTCTATTGCTGCCTCGGGCACCTTATCGCCGTTCTGCTGTGAGTCAAAGATTTTCGAATCTGACGAAAAACTGATAGTGAATTGTAACATTCAGGGCCACCTAATGACGATGGATCACTCAAATTGAGTCCTGATTCAATACATCGTCCTCCAGCCGACTTGTTTCCGTGGGTCTATTGCTGCCTCGGGCACCTTATGGCCGTTCTACTGTGACTTAAAGATTTTCGAATCGGACGAAAAACTGATAGTGAATTGTAACGATGGAACACTCAAATAGCGTCCCGATTCAATACATCGTCCTCCAGCACACTTGCCTTCACATGTCTATTGCTGCCTCGGGCACCTTATGGCCGTTCTGCTGTGAGTCATAGATTTTCGAATCGGACGAAAAACTGATAGTGAATTGTAACATTCAGGGCCACCTAATGTCGATGGATCACTCAAATTGCGTCCCGATTCAATACATCGTCCTCCAGCCGACTTGTCTCCACGGGTCTACTGCTGCCTCGGGCACCTTATGGCCGTTCTGCTGTGAGTCAAAGATTTTCGAATCGGACGAATAACTGATAGTGAATTGTAACGTTCAGGGCCACCTAATGACGACAGATCACTCAAATTGCGTCCCGATTCAATACATCGTCCTCCAGCCGACTTGTCTCCATGGGTCTATTGCTGCCTCGGGCACCTTATCGCAGTTCTGCTGTGAGTCAAAGATTTTCGAATCGGACGAAAAACTGATAGTGAATTGTAACATTCAGGGCCACCTAATGACGATGGATCACTCAAATTGCGTCCCGATTCAATACATCGTCCTCCAGCTGACTTGTCTCCATGGGTCTATTGCTGCCTCGGGCACTTTATGGCCGTTCTGCTGTGAGTCAAAGATATTCGGATCGGACGAATAACTGATAGTGAATTGTAACATTCAGGGCCACCTAATGACGTTGGATCCCTCAAATTGCGTCCCGATTCAATACATCGTCCTCCAGCCGACTTGTCTCCATGGGTCTATTGCTGCCTCGGGCACCTTATGGCCGTTCTGCTGTGAGTCAAAGATTTTCGAATCTGACGAAAAACTGATAGTGAATTGTAACATTCAGGGCCACCTAATGACGATGGATCACCCAAATTGCGTCCCGATTCAATACATCGTCCTCCAGCCGACTTGTCTCCATGGGTCTATTGCTGCCTCGGGCTCCTTATGGCCGTTCTGCTGTGACTCAAAGATTTTCGAATCGGACGAAAAACTGATAGTGAATTGTAACGATGTAACACTGAAATTGCGTCCCGATTCAATACATCGTCCTCCAGCAGACTTGTCTTCACGGGTCTAATGCTGCCTCGGGCACCTTATGGTCGTTCTCCCGTGAGTCTAGAATATCGAATGGGACGAAAAACTGATAGTTAATTGTAACGTTCAGGGCCTCCTAATGTCGATGGATCACTCAAATTGCGTCCGGATTCAATACATCGTCCTCCAGCAGACTTGTCTCCATGGGTCTATTGCTGCCTCGGGCACCTTATGGCCGTTCTGCTGTGAGTCAAAGATTTTCGAATCGGACGAAAAACTGACGGTGAATTGTAACGTTCAAGGCCACCTAATGACGATGGATCACTCATATTGCGTCCCGATTCATTACATCGTCCTCCAGCAGACTTGTCTCCATTGGTCTATTGCTGCCTCGGGCACCTTATGGTCGTTCTCCCGTGAGTCTAGATTATCGAATGGGACGAAAAACTGATAGTTAATTGTAACATTCACGGCCTCCTAATGACGATGGAACACTCAAATTGCGTCCCGATTCAATACACCGTCCTCCAGCAGACTTGTCTCCATGGGTCTATTGCTGCCTCGGGCACCTTATGGCCGTTCTACTGTGACTTAAAGATTTTCGAATCGAACGAAAAACCGATAGTGAATTGTATCTTTCAGGGGCACCTAATAACCATGAATCACACAAATTGCGTCCCGATTCAATACATCGTTCTCCAGCAGACTTGTCTCCATGGGTCTATTGCTGCCTTGGGCACCTTATGGCCGTTCTGCTGTGAGTCAAAGATTTTCGAATCGGACGAAAAACTGACGGTGAATTGTAACGTTCAAGGCCACCTAATGACGATGGATCACTCATATTGCGTCCCGATTCATTACATCGTCCTCCAGCAGACTTGTCTCCATTGGTCTATTGCTGCCTCGGGCACCTTATGGTCGTTCTCCCGTGAGTCTAGATTATCGAATGGGACGAAAAACTGATAGTTAATTGTAACATTCACGGCCTCCTAATGACGATGGAACACTCAAATTGCGTCCCGATTCAATACACCGTCCTCCAGCAGACTTGTCTCCATGGGTCTATTGCTGCCTCGGGCACCTTATGGCCGTTCTGCTGTGAGTCAAAGATTTTCGGATCGGACGAATAACTGATAGTGAATTGTAACATTCAGGGCCACCTAATGACGATGGATCACTCAAATTGCGTCCCGATTCAATACATCGTCCTCCAGCAGACTTGTCTCCATTGGTCTATTGCTGCCTCGGGCACCTTATGGTCGTTCTCCCGTGAGTCTAGATTATCGAATGGGACGAAAAACTGATAGTTGATTGTAACATTCACGGCCTCCTAATGACGATGGAACACTCAAATTGCGTCCCGATTCAATACATCGTCCTCCAGCAGACTTGTCTCCCTGGGTCTATTGCTGCCTCGGGCACCTTATGGCCGTTCTGCTGTGAGTCAAAGATTTTCGGATCGGATGAATAACTGATAGTGAATTGTAACATTCAGGGCCACCTAATGACGATGGATCACTCAAATTGCGTCCCGATTCAATACATCGTCCTCCAGCCTACTTGTCTCCATGGGTCTATTGCTTCCTCGGGCACCTTATGGCCGTTCTGCTGTGAGTCAAAGATTTTCGAATCTGACGAAAAACTGATAGTGAATTGTAACATTCAGGGCTACCTAATGACGATGGATCACTCAAATTGCGTCCCGATTCAATACATCGTCCTCCAGCCGACTTGTCTCCATGGGTCTATTGCTGCCTCGGGCACCTTATGGCCGTTCTGCTGTGAGTCAAAGATTTTCGAATCGGACGAAAAACTGATAGTGAATTGTATCGTTCAGGGCCTCCTAATAACGATGGAACACCCAAATTGCGTCCCGATTCAATACATCGTCCTCCAGCAGACTTGTCTTCACGGGTCTATTGCTGCCTCGGGCACCTTATGGCCGTTCTGCTGTGAGTCAAAGATTTAGAATCGGACGAAAAACTGATAGTGAATTGTAACATTAAGGGCCACCTAATGACGATGGATCACTCATATTGCGTCCCGATTCAATACATCGTCCTCCAGCCGACTTGTCTCCACGGGTCTATTGCTGCCTCGGACACCTTATGGCCGTTCTGCTGTGAGTCAAAGATTTTCGAATCGGACGAAAAACTGATAGTGAATTGGTACGTTCAGGGCCACCTAATGACGATGGATCACTCAAATTGCGTCCCGATTCAATACATCGTCCTCCTGCCGGCTTGTCTCCATGGGTCTATTGCTGCCTCGGGCACCTTATGGCTGTTCTGCTGTGAGTCAAAGATTTTCGAATCGGACGAAAAACTGATGGTGAATTGTAACATTCAGGGCTACCTAATGACGATGGATCACTCAAATTGCGTCCCGATTCAATACATCGTCCTCCAGCAGACTTGTCTCCATGGGTCTATTGCTGCCTTGGGCACCTTATTGCCGTTCTGCTGTGAGTCAAAGATTTTCGAATCGGACGAAAAACTGATAGTGAATTGTAACATTCAGGGCCACCTAATGACGATGGATCACTCAAATTGCGTCCCGATTCAATACATCGTCCTCCAGCAGACTTGTCTCCATTGGTCTATTGCTGCCTCGGGCACCTTATGGTCGTTCTCCCGTGAGTCTAGATTATCGAATGGGACGAAAAACTGATAGTTAATTGTAACATTCACAGCCTCCTAATGACGATGGAACACTCAAATTGCGTCCCGATTCAATACATCGTCCTCCAGCAGACTTGTCTCCATGGGTCTATTGCTGCCTCGGGCACCTTATGGCCGTTCTGCTGTGAGTCAAAGATTTTTGGATCGGACGAATAACTGATAGTGAATTGTAACATTCAGGGCCATATAATGACGATGGATCACTCAAATTGCGCCCCGATTCAATACATCGTCCTCCAGCAGACTTGTCTCCATGGGTCTATTGCTGCCTCGGGCACCTTATGGCCGTTCTGCTGTGAGTCAAAGATTTTCGAACCGGTGAAAAACTGATAGTGAATTGTAACGTTCAGGGCCACCTAATGACGATGGATCACTCAAATTGTGTCCCGATTCAATACATCGTCCACCAGCAGACTTGGCTCCATGGGTCTATTGCTGCCTCGGGCACCTTATGGTCGTTCTTCCGTGAGTCTAGATTATCGAATGGGACGAAAAACTGATAGTTAATTGTAACCATCAGGGCCTCCTAATGAAGATGGATCACTCAAATTGCGTCCCGATTCAATACATCGTCCTCCACCCGACTTGACTCCTTGGGACTATTGCTGCCTCGGGCACCTTATGGCCGTTCTGCTGTGAGTCTAGATTATCGAAAGGGACGAAAAACTGATAGTGAATTGTAACGTTCAGGGCCACCTAATGACGATGGATCACTCAAATTGCGTCCCGATTCAATACATCGTCCTCCAGCAGACTTGTCTCCATGGGTCTATTGCTGCCTTGGGCACCTTATGGCCGTTCTGCTGTGAGTCAATGATATTCGAATCGGACGAAAAACTGATAGTGAATTGTAACGTTCAGGGCATCCTAATGACGATGGAACACTCAAATTGGGTCCCGATTCAATACCTCGTGCTCCAGCAGACTTGTCTCCATGGGTCTATTGCTGCCTCGGGCACCTTATGGCCGTTCTGCTGTGAGTCAAAGATTTTCGAATCGGACGAATAACTGATAGTGAATTGTAACGTTCAGGGCCACCTAACGACGATGGATCACTCAAATTGCGACCCGATTCAATACATCGTCCTCCAGTAGACTTGTCTCCATGGGTCTATTGCAGCCTCGGGCACCTTATGGCCGTTCTGCTGTGAGTCAAAGATTTTCGAATCGGACGAAAAACTGATAGTGAATTGTAACGTTCAGGGCCACCTAATGCCGATGGAACACTCAAATTGCGTCCCGATTCAATACATCGTCCACTAGCAGACTTGCCTCCATGGGTCTATTGCTGCCTCGGGCACCTTATGGTCGTTCTCCAGTGAGTCTAGATTATCGAATGGGACGAAAAACTGATAGTTAATTGTAACATTCAGGACCTGCTAATGACGATGGATCACTCAAATTGCGTCCCGATTCAATACATCGTCCTCAAGCCGACTTGACTCCATGGGTCTATTGCTGCCTTGTGCACCATATGGCCGTTCTGCTGCGAGTCTAGATTATCGAATGGGACAAAAAACTGTTAGTGAATTGTAACGTTCAGGGCCACCTAATGACGATGGATCACTCAAATTGCGTCCCGATTCAATACATCGTCCTCCAGCAGACTTGTCTCCATGGGTCTATTGCTGCCTCGGGCACCTTATGGCCGCTCTGCTGTGAGTCAAAGATTTTCGAATCGGACGAAAAACTGATAGTGAATTGTAACGATCAGGGCCTCCTAATGCCGATGGAACACTCAAATTGCGTCCCGATTCAATACATCGTCCACCAGCAGACTTGCCTCCATGGGTCTATTGCTGCCTCGGGCACCTTATTTTCGTTCTGCTGTGAGTCTAGATTATCGAATGGGACAAAAAACTGATAGTGAATTGTAACGTTCAGGGCCACCTAATGACGATGGATCACTCAAATTGCGTCCCGATTCAATACATCGTCTTCCAGCAGACTTGTCTCCATGGGTCTATTGCTGCCTTGGGCACCTTATTGCCATTCTGCTGTGAGTCAAAGATTTTCGAATCGGACGAATAACTGATAGTGAATTGTAACATTCAGGGCCACCTAATGACGATGGGTCACTCAAATTGCGTCCCGATTCAATACATCGTCCTCCAGCCGACTTGTCTCCATGGGTCTATTGCTGCCACGGGCACCTTATGGCCGTTCTGCTGTGAGTCAAAGATTTTCGAATCTGACGAAAAACTGATAGTGAATTGTAACATTCAGGGCTACCTAATGACGATGGATCACTCAAATTGCGTCCCGATTCAATACATCGTCATCCAGCCGACTTGTCTCCATGGGTCTATTGCTGCCTCGGGCACCTTATGGCCGTTCTGCTGTGAGTCAAAGATTTTCGAATCGGTGAAAAACTGATAGTGAATTGTATCGTTCCGGGCCTCCTAATGACGATGGAACACTCAAATTGCGTCCCGATTCAATACATCGTCCTCCAGCAGACTTGTCTACACGGGTCTATTGCTGCCTCGGGCACCTTATGGCCGTTCTGCTGTGAGTCAAAGATTTTCGAATCGGACGAAAAACTGATAGTGAATTGGTACGTTCAGGGCCACCTAATGACGATGGATCACTCAAATGGCGTCCCGATTCAATACATCGTCCTCCAGCCGACTTGTCTCCATGGGTCTATTGCTGCCTCGGGCACCTTATGGCTGTTCTGCTGTATGTCAAAGATTTTCGAATCGGACGAAAAACTGATGGTGAATTGTAACATTCAGGGCTACCTGATGGCGATGGATCACTCAAATTGCGTCCCGATTCAATACATCGTCCTCCATGGGTCTATTGCTGCCTCGGGCACCTTATGGCCGTTGTGCTGTGAGTCAAAGATATTCGAATCGGACGAAAAACTGATAGTGAATTGTAACGTTCAGGGCCTCCTAATGACGATGGAACACTCAAACTGGGTCCCGATTCAATACCTCGTGCTCCAGCAGACTTGTCTCCATGGGTCTATTGCTGCCTCGGGCACCTTATGGCCGTTCTGCTGTGAGTCAAAGATTTTCGAATCGGTGAAAAACTGATAGTGAATTGTAACATTCAGGGCTACCTAATGACGATGGATCACTCAAATTGCGTCCCGATTCAATACATCGTCATCCAGCCGACTTGTCTCCATGGGTCTATTGCTGCCTTGGGCACCTTATGGCCGTTCTGCTGTGAGTCAAAGATATTCGAATCGGACGAAAAACTGATAGTGAATTGTAACGCTCAGGGCATCCTAATGACGATGGAAGACTCAAATTGGGTCCCGATTCAATACCTCGTGCTCCAGCAGACTTGTCTCCATGGGTCTATTGCTGCCTCGGGCACCTTATGGCCGTTCTGCTGTGAGTCAAAGATTTTCGAATCGGACGAATAACTGATAGTGAATTGTAACGTTCAGGGCCACCTAATGACGATGGATCACTCAAATTGCGACCCGATTCAATACATCGTCCTGCAGTAGACATGTCTCCATGGGTCTATTGCAGCCTCGGGCACCTTATGGCCGTTATGCTGTGAGTCAAAGATTTTCGAATCGGACGAAAAACTGATAGTGAATTGTAACGTTCAGGGCCACTTAATGCCGATGGAACACTCAAATTGCGTCCCGATTAAATACATCGTCCACCAGCTGACTTGCCTCCATGGGTCTATTGCTGCCTCGGGCACCTTATGGTCGTTCTCCCGTGAGTCTAGATTATCGAATGGGACGAAAAACTGATAGTTAATTGTAACATTCAGGGCCTGCTAAT
The DNA here is from genome assembly GCF_023864275.1 of Schistocerca cancellata. Lineage (NCBI taxonomy): Eukaryota > Metazoa > Arthropoda > Insecta > Orthoptera > Acrididae > Schistocerca > Schistocerca cancellata. Next base: position 3,776,888 of record NW_026047112.1, read on the forward strand.
GACGATGGATCACTCAAATTGCGTCCCGATTCAATTCATCGTCCTCAAGCCGACTTGACTCCATGGGTCTATTGCTGCCTTGTGCACCATATGGCCGTTCTGCTGTGAGTCTAGATTATCGAATGGGACAAAAAACTGTTAGTGAATTGTAACGTTCAGGGCCACCTAATGACGATGGATCACTCAAATTGCGTCCCGATTCAATACTTCGTCCTCCAGCAGACTTGTCTCCATGGGTCTATTGCTGCCTTGGGCACCTTATGGCCGTTCTGCTGTGAGTCAAAGACTTACGAATCGGACGAAAAACTGATAGTGAATTGTAACGGTCAGGGCCACCTAATGACGATGGATCACTCAAATTGCGACCCGATTCAATACATCGTCCTCCAGCAGACTTGTCTCCATGGGTCTATTGCTGCCTCGGGCACCTTATGGCCGTTCTGCTGTGAGTCAAAGATTTTCGAATCGGACGAAAAACTGATAGTGAATTGTAACGTTCAGGGCCTCCTAATGCCGATGGAACACTCAAATTGCGTCCCGATTCAATACATCGTCCACCAGCAGACTTGCCTCCATGGGTCTATTGCTGCCTCGGGCACCTTATGGTCGTTCTGCTGTGAGTCTAGATTATCGAATGGGACAAAAAACTGATAGTGAATTGTAACGTTCAGGGCCACCTAATGACGATGGATCACTCAAATTGCGTCCCGATTCAATACATCGTCCTCCAGCAGACTTGTCTCCATGGGTCTATTGCTGCCTCGGGCACCTTATGGCCGTTCTGCTGTGAGTCAAAGATTTTCGAATCGGACGAAAAACTGATAGTGAATTGTAACGATCAGGGCCTCCTAATGCCGATGGAACACTCAAATTGCGTCCCGATTCAATACATCGTCCACCAGCAGACTTGCCTCCATGGGTCTATTGCTGCCTCGGGCACCTTATTTTCGTTCTGGTGTGAGTCTAGATTATCGAATGGGACAAAAAACTGATAGTGAATTGTAACGTTCAGGGCCACCTAATGACGATGGATCACTCAAATTGCGTCCCGATTCAATACATCGTCTTCCAGCAGACTTGTCTCCATGGGTCTATTGCTGCCTTGGGCACCTTATAACCATTCTGCTGTGAGTCAAAGATTTTCGAATCGGACGAATAACTGATAGTGAATTGTAACATTCAGGGCCACCTAATGACGATGGATCACTCAAATTGCGTCCCGATTCAATACATCGTCTTCCAGCAGACTTGTCTCCATGGGTCTATTGCTGCCTTGGGCACCTTATTGCCATTCTGCTGTGAGTCAAAGATTTTCGAATCGGACGAATAACTGATAGTGAATTGTAACATTCAGGGCCACCTAATGACGATGGGTCACTCAAATTGCGTCCCGATTCAATACATCGTCCTCCAGCCGACTTGTCTCCATGGGTCTATTGCTGCCACGGGCACCTTATGGCCGTTCTGCTGTGAGTCAAAGATTTTCGAATCTGACGAAAAACTGATAGTGAATTGTAACATTCAGGGCTACCTAATGACGATGGATCACTCAAATTGCGTCCCGATTCAATACATCGTCATCCAGCCGACTTGTCTCCATGGGTCTATTGCTGCCTCGGGCACCTTATGGCCGTTCTGCTGTGAGTCAAAGATTTTCGAATCGGTGAAAAACTGATAGTGAATTGTATCGTTCCGGGCCTCCTAATGACGATGGAACACTCAAATTGCGTCCCGATTCAATACATCGTCCTCCAGCAGACTTGTCTACACGGGTCTATTGCTGCCTCGGGCACCTTATGGCCGTTCTGCTGTGAGTCAAAGATTTTCGAATCGGACGAAAAACTGATAGTGAATTGGTACGTTCAGGCCCACCTAATGACGATGGATCACTCAAATGGCGTCCCGATTCAATACATCGTCCTCCAGCCGACTTGTCTCCATGGGTCTATTGCTGCCTCGGGCACCTTATGGCTGTTCTGCTGTATGTCAAAGATTTTCGAATCGGACGAAAAACTGATGGTGAATTGTAACATTCAGGGCTACCTGATGGCGATGGATCACTCAAATTGCGTCCCGATTCAATACATCGTCCTCCATGGGTCTATTGCTGCCTCGGGCACCTTATGGCCGTTGTGCTGTGAGTCAAAGATATTCGAATCGGACGAAAAACTGATAGTGAATTGTAACGTTCAGGGCCTCCTAATGACGATGGAACACTCAAACTGGGTCCCGATTCAATACCTCGTGCTCCAGCAGACTTGTCTCCATGGGTCTATTGCTGCCTTGGGCACCTTATGGCCGTTCTGCTGTGAGTCAAAGATATTCGAATCGGACGAAAAACTGATAGTGAATTGTAACATTCAGGGCTACCTAATGACGATGGATCACTCAAATTGCGTCCCGATTCAATACATCGTCATCCAGCCGACTTGTCTCCATGGGTCTATTGCTGCCTTGGGCACCTTATGGCCGTTCTGCTGTGAGTCAAAGATATTCGAATCGGACGAAAAACTGATAGTGAATTGTAACGTTCAGGGCATCCTAATGACGATGGAAGACTCAAATTGGGTCCCGATTCAATACCTCGTGCTCCAGCAGACTTGTCTCCATGGGTCTATTGCTGCCTCGGGCACCTTATGGCCGTTCTGCTGTGAGTCAAAGATTTTCGAATCGGACGAATAACTGATAGTGAATTGTAACGTTCAGGGCCACCTAATGACGATGGATCACTCAAATTGCGACCCGATTCAATACATCGTCCTGCAGTAGACTTGTCTCCATGGGTCTATTGCAGCCTCGGGCACCTTATGGCCGTTATGCTGTGAGTCAAAGATTTTCGAATCGGACGAAAAACTGATAGTGAATTGTAACGTTCAGGGCCACTTAATGCCGATGGAACACTCAAATTGCGTCCCGATTAAATACATCGTCCACCAGCTGACTTGCCTCCATGGGTCTATTGCTGCCTCGGGCACCTTATGGTCGTTCTCCCGTGAGTCTAGATTATCGAATGGGACGAAAAACTGATAGTTAATTGTAACATTCAGGGCCTGCTAATGACGATGGATCACTCAAATTGCGTCCCGATTCAATTCATCGTCCTCAAGCCGACTTGACTCCATGGGTCTATTGCTGCCTTGTGCACCATATGGCCGTTCTGCTGTGAGTCTAGATTATCGAATGGGACAAAAAACTGTTAGTGAATTGTAACGTTCAGGGCCACCTAATGACGATGGATCACTCAAATTGCGTCCCGATTCAATACTTCGTCCTCCAGCAGACTTGTCTCCATGGGTCTATTGCTGCCTTGGGCACCTTATGGCCGTTCTGCTGTGAGTCAAAGACTTTCGAATCGGACGAAAAACTGATAGTGAATTGTAACGGTCAGGGCCACCTAATGACGATGGATCACTCAAATTGCGACCCGATTCAATACATCGTCCTCCAGCAGACTTGTCTCCATGGGTCTATTGCTGCCTCGGGCACCTTATGGCCGTTCTGCTGTGAGTCAAAGATTTTCGAATCGGACGAAAAACTGATAGTGAATTGTAACGTTCAGGGCCTCCTAATGCCGATGGAACACTCAAATTGCGTCCCGATTCAATACATCGTCCACCAGCAGACTTGCCTCCATGGGTCTATTGCTGCCTCGGGCACCTTATGGTCGTTCTGCTGTGAGTCTAGATTATCGAATGGGACAAAAAACTGATAGTGAATTGTAACGTTCAGGGCCACCTAATGACGAAGGATCACTCAAATTGCGTCCCGATTCAATACATCGTCCTCCAGCAGACTTGTCTCCATGGGTCTATTGCTGCCTCGGGCACCTTATGGCCGTTCTGCTGTGAGTCAAAGATTTTCGAATCGGACGAAAAACTGATAGTGAATTGTAACGATCAGGGCCTCCTAATGCCGATGGAACACTCAAATTGCGTCCCGATTCAATACATCGTCCACCAGCAGACTTGCCTCCATGGGTCTATTGCTGCCTCGGGCACCTTATTTTCGTTCTGGTGTGAGTCTAGATTATCGAATGGGACAAAAAACTGATAGTGAATTGTAACGTTCAGGGCCACCTAATGACGATGGATCACTCAAATTGCGTCCCGATTCAATACATCGTCTTCCAGCAGACTTGTCTCCATGGGTCTATTGCTGCCTTGGGCACCTTATAACCATTCTGCTGTGAGTCAAAGATTTTCGAATCGGACGAATAACTGATAGTGAATTGTAACATTCAGGGCCACCTAATGACGATGGATCACTCAAATTGCGTCCCGATTCAATACATCGTCTTCCAGCAGACTTGTCTCCATGGGTCTATTGCTGCCTTGGGCACCTTATTGCCATTCTGCTGTGAGTCAAAGATTTTCGAATCGGACGAATAACTGATAGTGAATTGTAACATTCAGGGCCACCTAATGACGATGGGTCACTCAAATTGCGTCCCGATTCAATACATCGTCCTCCAGCCGACTTGTCTCCATGGGTCTATTGCTGCCACGGGCACCTTATGGCCGTTCTGCTGTGAGTCAAAGATTTTCGAATCTGACGAAAAACTGATAGTGAATTGTAACATTCAGGGCTACCTAATGACGATGGATCACTCAAATTGCGTCCCGATTCAATACATCGTCATCCAGCCGACTTGTCTCCATGGGTCTATTGCTGCCTCGGGCACCTTATGGCCGTTCTGCTGTGAGTCAAAGATTTTCGAATCGGTGAAAAACTGATAGTGAATTGTATCGTTCCAGGCCTCCTAATGACGATGGAACACTCAAATTGCGTCCCGATTCAATACATCGTCCTCCAGCAGACTTGTCTACACGGGTCTATTGCTGCCTCGGGCACCTTATGGCCGTTCTGCTGTGAGTCAAAGATTTTCGAATCGGACGAAAAACTGATAGTGAATTGGTACGTTCAGGGCCACCTAATGACGATGGATCACTCAAATGGCGTCCCGATTCAATACATCGTCCTCCAGCCGACTTGTCTCCATGGGTCTATTGCTGCCTCGGGCACCTTATGGCTGTTCTGCTGTATGTCAAAGATTTTCGAATCGGACGAAAAACTGATGGTGAATTGTAACATTCAGGGCTACCTGATGGCGATGGATCACTCAAATTGCGTCCCGATTCAATACATCGTCCTCCATGGGTCTATTGCTGCCTCGGGCACCTTATGGCCGTTGTGCTGTGAGTCAAAGATATTCGAATCGGACGAAAAACTGATAGTGAATTGTAACGTTCAGGGCCTCCTAATGACGATGGAACACTCAAACTGGGTCCCGATTCAATACCTCGTGCTCCAGCAGACTTGTCTCCATGGGTCTATTGCTGCCTCGGGCACCTTATGGCCGTTCTGCTGTGAGTCAAAGATTTTCGAATCGGTGAAAAACTGATAGTGAATTGTAACATTCAGGGCTACCTAATGACGATGGATCACTCAAATTGCGTCCCGATTCAATACATCGTCATCCAGCCGACTTGTCTCCATGGGTCTATTGCTGCCTTGGGCACCTTATGGCCGTTCTGCTGTGAGTCAAAGATATTCGAATCGGACGAAAAACTGATAGTGAATTGTAACGTTCAGGGCATCCTAATGACGATGGAAGACTCAAATTGGGTCCCGATTCAATACCTCGTGCTCCAGCAGACTTGTCTCCATGGGTCTATTGCTGCCTCGGGCACCTTATGGCCGTTCTGCTGTGAGTCAAAGATTTTCGAATCGGACGAATAACTGATAGTGAATTGTAACGTTCAGGGCCACCTAATGACGATGGATCACTCAAATTGCGACCCGATTCAATACATCGTCCTGCAGTAGACTTGTCTCCATGGGTCTATTGCAGCCTCGGGCACGTTATGGCCGTTATGCTGTGAGTCAAAGATTTTCGAATCGGACGAAAAACTGATAGTGAATTGTAACGTTCAGGGCCACTTAATGCCGATGGAACACTCAAATTGCGTCCCGATTAAATACATCGTCCACCAGCTGACTTGCCTCCATGGGTCTATTGCTGCCTCGGGCACCTTATGGTCGTTCTCCCGTGAGTCTAGATTATCGAATGGGACGAAAAACTGATAGTTAATTGTAACATTCAGGGCCTGCTAATGACGATGGATCACTCAAATTGCGTCCCGATTCAATTCATCGTCCTCAAGCCGACTTGACTCCATGGGTCTATTGCTGCCTTGTGCACCATATGGCCGTTCTGCTGTGAGTCTAGATTATCGAATGGGACAAAAAACTGTTAGTGAATTGTAACGTTCAGGGCCACCTAATGACGATGGATCACTCAAATTGCGTCCCGATTCAATACTTCGTCCTCCAGCAGACTTGTCTCCATGGGTCTATTGCTGCCTTGGGCACCTTATGGCCGTTCTGCTGTGAGTCAAAGACTTTCGAATCGGACGAAAAACTGATAGTGAATTGTAACGGTCAGGGCCACCTAATGACGATGGATCACTCAAATTGCGACCCGATTCAATACATCGTCCTCCAGCAGACTTGTCTCCATGGGTCTATTGCTGCCTCGGGCACCTTATGGCCGTTCTGCTGTGAGTCAAAGATTTTCGAATCGGACGAAAAACTGATAGTGAATTGTAACGTTCAGGGCCTCCTAATGCCGATGGAACACTCAAATTGCGTCCCGATTCAATACATCGTCCACCAGCAGACTTGCCTCCATGGGTCTATTGCTGCCTCGGGCACCTTATGGTCGTTCTGCTGTGAGTCTAGATTATCGAATGGGACAAAAAACTGATAGTGAATTGTAACGTTCAGGGCCACCTAATGACGATGGATCACTCAAATTGCGTCCCGATTCAATACATCGTCCTCCAGCAGACTTGTCTCCATGGGTCTATTGCTGCCTCGGGCACCTTATGGCCGTTCTGCTGTGAGTCAAAGATTTTCGAATCGGACGAAAAACTGATAGTGAATTGTAACGATCAGGGCCTCCTAATGCCGATGGAACACTCAAATTGCGTCCCGATTCAATACATCGTCCACCAGCAGACTTGCCTCCATGGGTCTATTGCTGCCTCGGGCACCTTATTTTCGTTCTGGTGTGAGTCTAGATTATCGAATGGGACAAAAAACTGATAGTGAATTGTAACGTTCAGGGCCACCTAATGTCGATGGATCACTCAAATTGCGTCCCGATTCAATACATCGTCTTCCAGCAGACTTGTCTCCATGGGTCTATTGCTGCCTTGGGCACCTTATAACCATTCTGCTGTGAGTCAAAGATTTTCGAATCGGACGAATAACTGATAGTGAATTGTAACATTCAGGGCCACCTAATGACGATGGGTCACTCAAATTGCGTCCCGATTCAATACATCGTCCTCCAGCCGACTTGTCTCCATGGGTCTATTGCTGCCACGGGCACCTTATGGCCGTTCTGCTGTGAGTCAAAGATTTTCGAATCTGACGAAAAACTGATAGTGAATTGTAACATTCAGGGCTACCTAATGACGATGGATCACTCAAATTGCGTCCCGATTCAATACATCGTCATCCAGCCGACTTGTCTCCATGGGTCTATTGCTGCCTCGGGCACCTTATGGCCGTTCTGCTGTGAGTCAAAGATTTTCGAATCGGTGAAAAACTGATAGTGAATTGTATCGTTCAGGGCCTCCTAATGACGATGGAACACTCAAATTGCGTCCCGATTCAATACATCGTCCTCCAGCAGACTTGTCTACACGGGTCTATTGCTGCCTCGGGCACCTTATGGCCGTTCTGCTGTGAGTCAAAGATTTTCGAATCGGACGAAAAACTGATAGTGAATTGGTACGTTCAGGGCCACCTAATGACGATGGATCACTCAAATTGCGTCCCGATTCAATACATCGTCATCCAGCCGACTTGTCTCCATGGGTCTATTGCTGCCTCGGGCACCTTATGGTTGTTCTGCTGTGAGTCAAAGATTTTCGAATCGGACGAAAAACTGATGGTGAATTGTAACATTCAGGGCTACCTGATGGCGATGGATCACTCAAATTGCGTCCCGATTCAATACATCGTCCTCCATGGGCCTATTGCTGCCTCGGGCACCTTATGGCCGTTGTGCTGTGAGTCAAAGATATTCGAATCGGACGAAAAACTGATAGTGAATTGTAACGTTCAGGGCCACCTAATGACGATGGATCACTCAAATTGCGTCCCGATTCAATACATCGTCCTCCAGCAGACTTGTCTCCATGGGTCTATTGCTGCCTTGGGCACCTTATGGCCGTTCTGCTGTGAGTCAAAGATATTCGAATCGGACGAAAAACTGATAGTGAATTGTAACGTTCAGGGCATCCTAATGACGATGGAAGACTCAAATTGGGTCCCGATTCAATACCTCGTGCTCCAGCAGACTTGTCTCCATGGGTCTATTGCTGCCTCGGGCACCTTATGGCCGTTCTGCTGTGAGTCAAAGATTTTCGAATCGGACGAATAACTGATAGTGAATTGTAACGTTCAGGGCCACCTAATGACGATGGATCACTCAAATTGCGACCCGATTCAATACATCGTCCTCCAGTAGACTTGTCTCCATGGGTCTATTGCAGCCTCGGGCACCTTATGGCCGTTCTGCTGTGAGTCAAAGATTTTCGAATCGGACGAAAAACTGATAGTGAATTGTAACGTTCAGGGCCACTTAATGCCGATGGAACAGTCAAATTGCGTCCCGATTCAATACATCGTCCACCAGCAGACTTGCCTCCATGGGTCTATTGCTGCCTCGGGCACCTTATGGTCGTTCTCCCGTGAGTCTAGATTATCGAATGGGACGAAAAACTGATAGTTAATTGTAACATTCAGGGCATGCTAATGACGATGGATCACTCAAATTGCGTCCCGATTCAATTCATCGTCCTCAAGCCGACTTGACTCCATGGGTCTATTGCTGCCTTGTGCACCATATGGCCTTTCTGCTGTGGGTCTAGATTATCGAATGGGACAAAAAACTGTTAGTGAATTGTAACGTTCAGGGCCACCTAATGACGATGGATCACTCAAATTGCGTCCCGATTCAATACTTCGTCCTCCAGCAGACTTGTCTCCATGGGTCTATTGCTGCCTTGGGCACCTTATGGCCGTTCTGCTGTGAGTCAAAGATTTTCGAATCGGACGAAAAACTGATAGTGAATTGTAACGGTCAGGGCCACCTAATGACGATGGATCACTCAAATTGCGACCCGATTCAATACATCGTCCTCCAGCAGACTTGTCTCCATGGGTCTATTGCTGCCTCGGGCACCTTATGGCCGTTCTGCTGTGAGTCAAAGATTTTCGAATCGGACGAAAAACTGATAGTGAATTGTAACGTTCAGGGCCTCCTAATGCCGATGGAACACTCAAATTGCGTCCCGATTCAATACATCGTCCACCAGCAGACTTGCCTCCATGGGTCTATTGCTGCCTCGGGCACCTTATGGTCGTTCTGCTGTGAGTCTAGATTATCGAATGGGACAAAAAACTGATAGTGAATTGTAACGTTCAGGGCCACCTAATGACGATGGATCACTCAAATTGCGTCCCGATTCAATACATCGTCTTCCAGCAGACTTGTCTCCATGGGTCTATTGCTGCCTTGGGCACCTTATGGCCATTCTGCTGTGAGTCAAAGATTTTCGAATCGGACGAATAACTGATAGTGAATTGTAACATTCAGGGCCACGTAATGACGATGGATCACTCAAATTGCGTCCCGATTCAATACATCGTCCTCCAGCCGACTTGTCTCCATGGGTCTATTGCTGCCACGGGCACCTTATGGCCGTTCTGCTGTGAGTCAAAGATTTTCGAATCTGACGAAAAACTGATAGTGAATTGTAACATTCAGGGCTACCTAATGACGATGGATCACTCAAATTGCGTCCCGATTCAATACATCGTCATCCAGCCGACTTGTCTCCATGGGTCTATTGCTGCCTCGGGCACCTTATGGCCGTTCTGCTGTGAGTCAAAGATTTTCGAATCGGACGAAAAACTGATAGTGAATTGTATCGTTCAGGGCCTCCTAATGACGATGGAACACTCAAATTGCGTCCCGATTCAATACATCGTCCTCCAGCAGACTTGTCTTCACGGGTCTATTGCTGCCTCGGGCACCTTATGGCCGTTCTGCTGCGAGTCAAAGATTTTCGAATCGGACGAAAAACTGATAGTGAATTGTAACATTCAGGGCCACCTAATGACGATGGATCACACAAATTGCGTCCCGATTCATTACATCGTCCTCCAGCCGACTTGTCTCCACGGGTCTATTGCTGCCTCGGGCACCTTATGGCCGTTATGCTGTGAGTCAAAGATTTTCGAATCGGACGAAAAACAAATAGTGAATTGGTACGTTCAGGGCCACCTAATGACGATGGATCACTCAAATTGCGTCCCGATTCAATACATCGTCCTCCAGCCGGCTTGTCTCCGTGGGTCTATTGCTGCCTCGGGCACCTTATGGCCGTTGTGCTGTGAGTCAAAGATATTCGAATCGGACGAAAAACTGATAGTGAATTGTAACGTTCAGGGCCTCCTAATGACGATGGAACACTCAAATTGGGTCTCGTTCTCCAGCAGACTTGTCTCCATGGGTCTATTGCTGCCTTGGGCACCTTATGGCCGTTCTGCTGTGAGTCAAAGATTTTCGAATCGGACGAAAAACTGATAGTGAATTGTAACGCTCTGGGCCACCTAATGACGATGGATCACTCAAATTGTGTCCCGATTCAATACATCGTCCACCAGCAGACTTGTCTCCATGGATCTATTGCTGCCTCGGGCACCTTATGGTCCTTCTCCCGTGAGTCTAGATTATCGAATGGGACGAAAAAACTGATAGTTAATTGTAACATTCAGGGCCTCCTAATGTAGATGGATCACTCAAATTGCGTCCCGATTCAATACATCGTCCTCCAGCCGACTTGACTCCATGGGTCTATTGCTGCCTCGGGCACCATATGGCCGTTCTGCTGTGAGTCTAGATTATCGAAAGGGACGAAAAACTGATAGTGAATTGTAACGTTCAGGGCCACCTAATGACGATGGATCACTCAAATTGCGTCCCGATTCAATACATCGTCATCCAGCCGACTTGTCTCCATGGGTCTATTGCTGCCTCGGGCACCTTATGGCCGTTCTGCTGTGAGTCAAAGATTTTCGAATCGGTGAAAAACTGATAGTGAATTGTATCGTTCAGGGCCTCCTAATGACGATGGAACACTCAAATTGCGTCCCGATTCAATACATCGTCCTCCAGCAGACTTGTCTACACGGGTCTATTGCTGCCTCGGGCACCTTATGGCCGTTCTGCTGTGAGTCAAAGATTTTCGAATCGGACGAAAAACTGATAGTGAATTGGTACGTTCAGGTCCACCTAATGACGATGGATCACTCAAATGGCGTCCCGATTCAATACATCGTCCTCCAGCCGACTTGTCTCCATGGGTCTATTGCTGCCTCGGGCACCTTATGGCTGTTCTGCTGTGAGTCAAAGATTTTCGAATCGGACGAAAAACTGATGGTGAATTGTAACATTCAGGGCTACCTGATGGCGATGGATCACTCAAATTGCGTCCCGATTCAATACATCGTCCTCCATGGGTCTATTGCTGCCTCGGGCACCTTATGGCCGTTGTGCTGTGAGTCAAAGATATTCGAATCGGACGAAAAACTGATAGTGAATTGTAACGTTCAGGGCCTCCTAATGACGATGGAACACTCAAACTGGGTCCCGATTCAATACCTCGTGCTCCAGCAGACTTGTCTCCATGGGTCTATTGCTGCCTCGGGCACCTTATGGCCGTTCTGCTGTGAGTCAAAGATTTTCGAATCGGACGAAAAACTGATAGTGAATTGTATCGTTCAGGGCCTCCTAATGACGATGGAACACTCAAATTGCGTCCCGATTCAATACATCGTCCTCCAGCAGACTTGTCTTCACGGGTCTATTGCTGCCTCGGGCACCTTATGGCCGTTCTGCTGCGAGTCAAAGATTTTCGAATCGGACGAAAAACTGATAGTGAATTGTAACATTCAGGGCCACCTAATGACGATGGATCACACAAATTGCGTCCCGATTCATTACATCGTCCTCCAGCCGACTTGTCTCCACAGGTCTATTGCTGCCTCGGGCACCTTATGGCCGTTATGCTGTGAGTCAAAGATTTTCGAATCGGACGAAAAACAAATAGTGAATTGGTACGTTCAGGGCCACCTAATGACGATGGATCACTCAAATTGCGTCCCGATTCAATACATCGTCCTCCAGCCGGCTTGTCTCCGTGGGTCTATTGCTGCCTCGGGCACCTTATGGCCGTTGTGCTGTGAGTCAAAGATATTCGAATCGGACGAAAAACTGATAGTGAATTGTAACGTTCAGGGCCTCCTAATGACGATGGAACACTCAAATTGGGTCTCGTTCTCCAGCAGACTTGTCTCCATGGGTCTATTGCTGCCTTGGGCACCTTATGGCCGTTCTGCTGTGAGTCAAAGATTTTCGAATCGGACGAAAAACTGATAGTGAATTGTAACGCTCTGGGCCACCTAATGACGATGGATCACTCAAATTGTGTCCCGATTCAATACATCGTCCACCAGCAGACTTGTCTCCATGGATCTATTGCTGCCTCGGGCACCTTATGGTCCTTCTCCCGTGAGTCTAGATTATCGAATGGGACGAAAAAACTGATAGTTAATTGTAACATTCAGGGCCTCCTATTGTAGATGGATCACTCAAATTGCGTCCCGATTCAATACATCGTCCTCCAGCCGACTTGACTCCATGGGTCTATTGCTGCCTCGGGCACCATATGGCCGTTCTGCTGTGAGTCTAGATTATCGAAAGGGACGAAAAACTGATAGTGAATTGTAACGTTCAGGGCCACCTAATGACGATGGATCACTCAAATTGCGTCCCGATTCAATACATCGTCATCCAGCCGACTTGTCTCCATGGGTCTATTGCTGCCTCGGGCACCTTATGGCCGTTCTGCTGTGAGTCAAAGATTTTCGAATCGGTGAAAAACTGATAGTGAATTGTATCGTTCAGGGCCTCCTAATGACGATGGAACACTCAAATTGCGTCCCGATTCAATACATCGTCCTCCAGCAGACTTGTCTACACGGGTCTATTGCTGCCTCGGGCACCTTATGGCCGTTCTGCTGTGAGTCAAAGATTTTCGAATCGGACGAAAAACTGATAGTGAATTGGTACGTTCAGGGCCACCTAATGACGATGGATCACTCAAATGGCGTCCCGATTCAATACATCGTCCTCCAGCCGACTTGTCTCCATGGGTCTATTGCTGCCTCGGGCACCTTATGGCTGTTCTGCTGTGAGTCAAAGATTTTCGAATCGGACGAAAAACTGATGGTGAATTGTAACATTCAGGGCTACCTGATGGCGATGGATCACTCAAATTGCGTCCCGATTCAATACATCGTCCTCCATGGGTCTATTGCTGCCTCGGGCACCTTATGGCCGTTGTGCTGTGAGTCAAAGATATTCGAATCGGACGAAAAACTGATAGTGAATTGTAACGTTCAGGGCCTCCTAATGACGATGGAACACTCAAACTGGGTCCCGATTCAATACCTCGTGCTCCAGCAGACTTGTCTCCATGGGTCTATTGCTGCCTCGGGCACCTTATGGCCGTTCTGCTGTGAGTCAAAGATTTTCGAATCGGTGAAAAACTGATAGTGAATTGTAACGTTCAGGGCCACCTAATGACGATGGATCACTCAAATTGTGTCCCGGTTCAATACATCGTCCACCAGCAGACTTGGCTCCATGGGTCTATTGCTGCCTCTGGCACCTTATGGTCGTTCTTCCGTGAGTCTAGATTATCGAATGGGACGAAAAACTGATAGTTAATTGTAACCATCAGGGCCTCCTAATGAAGATGGATCACTCAAATTGCATCCCGATTCAATGCATCGTCCTCCAGCCGACTTGACTCCTTGGGTCTATTGCTGCCTCGGGCACCATATGGCCGTTCTGCTGTGAGTCTAGATTATCGAAAGGGACGAAAAACTGATAGTGAATTGTAACGTTCAGGGCCACCTAATGACGATGGATCACTCAAATTGCGTCCCGATTCAATACATCGTCCTCCAGCAGACTTGTCACCATGGGTCTATTGCTGCCTTGGGCACCTTATGGCCGTTCTGCTGTGAGTCAAAGATATTCGAATCGGACGAAAAACTGATAGTGAATTGTAACGTTCAGGGCATCCTAATGACGATGGAAGACTCAAATTGGGTCCCGATTCAATACCTCGTGCTCCAGCAGACTTGTCTCCATGGGTCTATTGCTGCCTCGGGCACCTTATGACCGTTCTGCTGTGAGTCAAAGATTTTCGAATCGGACGAATAACTGATAGTGAATTGTAACGTTCAGGGCCACCTAATGACGATGGATCACTCAAATTGCGACCCGATTCAATACATCGTCCTCCAGTAGACTTGTCTCCATGGGTCTATTGCAGCCTCGGGCACCTTATGGCCGTTCTGCTGTGAGTCAAAGATTTTCGAATCGGACGAAAAACTGATAGTGAATTGTAACGTTCAGGGCCACTTAATGCCGATGGAACACTCAAATTGCGTCCCGATTCAATACATCGTCCACCAGCAGACTTGCCTCCATGGGTCTATTGCTGCCTCGGGCACCTTATGGTCGTTCTCCCGTGAGTCTAGATTATCGAATGGGACGAAAAACTGATAGTTAATTGTAACATTCAGGGCCTGCTAATGACGATGGATCACTCAAATTGCGTCCCGATTCAATTCATCGTCCTCAAGCCGACTTCACTCCATGGGTCTATTGCTGCCTTGTGCACCACATGGCCTTTCTGCTGTGAGTCTAGATTATCGAATGGGACAAAAAACTGTTAGTGAATTGTAACGTTCAGGGCCACCTAATGACGATGGATCACTCAAATTGCGTCCCGATTCAATACTTCGTCCTCCAGCAGACTTGTCTCCATGGGTCTATTGCTGCCTTGGGCACCTTATGGCCGTTCTGCTGTGAGTCAAAGATTTTCGAATCGGACGAAAAACTGATAGTGAATTGTAACGGTCAGGGCCACCTAATGACGATGGATCACTCAAATTGCGACCCGATTCAATACATCGTCCTCCAGCAGACTTGTCTCCATGGATCTATTGCTGCCTCGGGCACCTTATGGCCGTTCTGCTGTGAGTCAAAGATTTTCGAATCGGACGAAAAACTGATAGTGAATTGTAACGTTCAGGGCCTCCTAATGCCGATGGAACACTCAAATTGCGTCCCGATTCAATACATCGTCCACCAGCAGACTTGCCTCCATGGGTCTATTGCTGCCTCGGGCACCTTATGGTCGTTCTGCTGTGAGTCTAGATTATCGAATGGGACAAAAAACTGATAGTGAATTGTAACGTTCAGGGCCACCTAATGACGATGGATCACTCAAATTGCGTCCCGATTCAATACATCGTCTTCCAGCAGACTTGTCTCCATGGGTCTATTGCTGCCTTGGGCACCTTATGGCCATTCTGCTGTGAGTCAAAGATTTTCGAATCGGACGAATAACTGATAGTGAATTGTAACATTCAGGGCCACCTAATGACGATGGATCACTCAAATTGCGTCCCGATTCAATACATCGTCCTCCAGCCGACTTGTCTCCATGGGTCTATTGCTGCCACGGGCACCTTATGGCCGTTCTGCTGTGAGTCAAAGATTTTCGAATCTGACGAAAAACTGATAGTGAATTGTAACATTCAGGGCTACCTAATGACGATGGATCACTCAAATTGCGTCCCGATTCAATACATCGTCATCCAGCCGACTTGTCTCCATGGGTCTATTGCTGCCTCGGGCACCTTATGGCCGTTCTGCTGTGAGTCAAAGATTTTCGAATCGGACGAAAAACTGATAGTGAATTGTATCGTTCAGGGCCTCCTAATGACGATGGAACACTCAAATTGCGTCCCGATTCAATACATCGTCCTCCAGCAGACTTGTCTTCACGGGTCTATTGCTGCCTCGGGCACCTTATGGCCGTTCTGCTGCGAGTCAAAGATTTTCGAATCGGACGAAAAACTGATAGTGAATTGTAACATTCAGGGCCACCTAATGACGATGGATCACACAAATTGCGTCCCGATTCATTACATCGTCCTCCAGCCGACTTGTCTCCACGGGTCTATTGCTGCCTCGGGCACCTTATGGCCGTTATGCTGTGAGTCAAAGATTTTCGAATCGGACGAAAAACAAATAGTGAATTGGTACGTTCAGGGCCACCTAATGACGATGGATCACTCAAATTGCGTCCCGATTCAATACATCGTCCTCCAGCCGGCTTGTCTCCGTGGGTCTATTGCTGCCTCGGGCACCTTATGGCCGTTCTGCTGTGAGTCAAAGATTTTCGAATCGGACGAAAAACTGATAGTGAATTGTAACGTTCAGGGCCTCCTAATGACGATGGAACACTCAAATTGCGTCCCGATTCAATACATCGTCCACCAGCAGACTTGTCTTCACGGGTCTATTGCTGCCTCGGGCACCTTATGGCCGTTCTGCTGTGTGTCAAAGATTTTCGAATCGGACGAAAAACTGATAGTGAATTGTAACATTCAGGGCCACCTAATGACGATGGATCACACAAATTGCGTCCCGATTCAATACATCGTCCTCCAGCCGACTTGTCTCCACGGGTCTATTGCTGCCTCGGGCACCTTATGGCCGTTCTGCTGTGAGTCAAAGATTTTCGAATCGGACGAAAAACTGATAGTGAATTGGTACGTTCAGGGCCACCTAATGACGATGGATCACTCAAATTGCGTCCCGATTCAATACATCGTCCTCCAGCCGACTTGTCTCCATGGGTCTATTGCTGCCTCGGGCACCTTATGGCTGTTCTGCTGTGAGTCAAAGATTTTCGAATCGGACGAAAAACTGACGGTGAATTGTAACATTCAGGGCTACCTAATGGCGATGGATCACTCAAAATGCGTCCCGATTCAGTACATCGTCTTCCAGCAGACGTGTCTCCATGGGTCTATTGCTGCCTCGGGCACCTTATGGCCGTTGTGCTGTGAGTAAAAGATATTCGAATCGGAAGAAAAACTGATAGTGAATTGTAACGTTCAGGGCCTCCTAATGACGATGGAACACTCAAATTGGGTCCCGATTCAATACATCGTCCACCAGCAGACTTGGCTCCATGGGTCTATTGCTGCCTCGGGCACCTTATGGTCGTTCTCCCGTGAGTCTAGATTATCGAATGGGACGAAAAACTGATAGTTAATTGTAACCTTCAGGGCCTCCTAATGAAGATGGATCACTCAAATTGCGTTACGATTCAATACATCGTCCTCCAGCCGACTTGACTCCTTGGGTCTATTGCTGCCTCGGGCACCATATGGCCCTTCTGCTGTGAGTCTAGATTATCGAAAGGGACGAAAAACTGATAGTGAATTGTAACGTTCAGGGCCACCTAATGACGATGGATCACTCAAATTGCGTCCCGATTCAATACATCGTCCTCCAGCAGACTTGTCTCCATGGGTCTATTGCTGCCTTGGGCACCTTATGGCCGTTCTGCTGTGAGTCAAAGATTTTCGAAACGGACGATAAACTGATAGTGAATTGTAACATTCAGGGCCACCTAATGACGATGGATCACTCAAATTGCGTCCCGATTCAATACATCGCCCTCCAGCAGACTTGTCTCCATGGGTCTATTGCTGCCTCGGGCACCTTATGGCCGTTCTGCTGTGAGTCAAAGATTTTCGAATCGGACGAAAAACTGATAGTGAATTGTAACGTTCAGGGCTTCCTAATGACGATGGAACACTCAAATTGGGTCCCGATTCAATACCTCGTGCTCCAGCAGACTTGTCTCCATGGGTCTATTGCTTCCTCGGGCACCTTATGGTCGTTCTCCCGTGAGTCTAGATTATCGAATGGGACGAAAAACTGATAGTTAATTGTAACATTCTGCGACTCCTAATGTAGATGGATCACTCAAATTGCGTCCCGATCCAATACATCGTCCTCCAGCCGACTTGACTCCATGGGTCTATTGCTGCCTCGGACACCATATGGCCGTTCTGCTGTGAGTCTAGATTATCGAATGGGACGAAAAACTGATAGTGAATTGTAACGTTCAGGGCCACCTAATTACGATGGATAACTCAAATTGCGTCCCGATTCAATACATCGTCCTCCAGCAGACTTGTCTCCATGGGTCTATTGCTGCCTTGGGCACCGTATGGCCGTTCTGCTGTGAGTCAAAGATTTTCGAATCGGACGAAACACTGATAGTGAATTGTAACGTTCAGGGCCACCTAATAACGATGGATCACTCAAATTGCGACCCGATTCAATACATCGTCCTGCAGCAGACTTGTCTCCATGGGTCTATTCCTGCCTCGGGCACCTTATGGCCGTTCTGCTGTGAGTCAAAGGTTTTCGAATCGGACGAAAAACTGATAGTGAATTGTAACGTTCATGGCCTCCTAATGCCGATGGAACACTCAAATTGCGTCCCGATTCAATACATCGTCCACCAGCAGACTTGCCTCCATGGGTCTATTGATGCCTCGGGCACCTTATGGTCGTTCTGCTGTGAGTCTAGTTTATCGAATGGGACAAAAAACTGATAGTGAATTGTTACGTTCAGGGCCACCTAATGACGATGGATCACTCAAATTGCGTCCCGATTCAACACATCGTCCTCCAGCAGACTTGTCTCCATGGGTCTATTGCTGCCTTGGGCACCTTATGGCCGTTCTGCTGTGAGTCAAAGATTTTCGAATCGGACGAAAAACTGATAGTGAATTGTAACGTTCAAGGCCACCTAATGACGATGGATCACTCAAATTGCGTCCCGATTCAATACATCGTCCTCCAGCAGACTTGTCTCCATGGGTCTATTGCTGCCTCGGGCACCTTATGGCCGTTCTGCTGTGAGTCAAAAATTTTCGGATCGGACGAATAACTGATAGTGAATTGTAACATTCAGGGCCATATAAGGACGATGGATCACTCAAATTGCGCCCCGATTCAATACATCGTCCTCCAGCCGACTTGTCTCCATGGGTCTATTGCTGCCTCGGGCACCTTATGGCCGTTCTGCTGTGAGTCAAAGATTTTCGAATCTGACGAAAAACTGATAGTGAATTGTAACATTCAGGGCCACCTAATGACGATGGATCACTCAAATTGCGTCCCGATTCAATACGTCGTCCTCCAGCCGACTTGTCTCCATGGGTCTATTGCTGCCTCGGGCACCTTATGGCCTTTCTGCTGTGAGTCAAAGATTTTCGAATCGGAGGAAAAAGTGATAGTGAATTGTAACGTTCAGGGCCTCCTAATGACGATGGAACACTCAAATTGCGTCCCGATTCAATACATCGTCCTCCAGCAGACTTGTCTTCACGGGTCTATTTCTGCCTCGGGCACCTTATGGCCGTTCTGCTGTGAGTCAAAGATTTTCGAATCGGACTAAAAACTGATAGTGAATTGTAACATTCAGGGCCACCTAATGACGATGGATCACACAAATTGCGTCCCGATTCAATACATCGTCCTCCAGCCGACTTGTCTCCACGGGTCTATTGCTGCCTCGGGCACCTTATGGCCGTTCTGCTGTGAGTCAAAGATTTTCGAATCGGACGAAAAACTGATAGTGAATTGGTACGTTCAGGGCCACCTAATGACGATGGATCACTCAAATTGCGTCCCGATTCAATACATCGTCCTCCAGCCGACTTGTCTCCATGGGTCTATTGCTGCCTCGGGCACCTTATGGCTGTTCTGCTGTGAGTCAAAGATTTTCCAATCGGACGAAAAACTGACGGTGAATTGTAACATTCAGGGCTACCTAATGACGATGGATCACTCAAATTGTGTCCCGATTCAATACATCGTCCACCAGCAGACTTGGCTCCATGGGTCTATTGCTGCCTCGGGCACCTTATGGTCGTTCTCCCGTGAGTCTAGATTATCGAATGGGACGAAAAACTGATAGTTGATTGTAACCTTCAGGGCCTCCTAATGAAGATGGATCACTCAAATTGCGTCACGATTCAATACATCGTCCTCCAGCCGACTTGACTCCTTGGGTCTATTGCTGCCTCGGGCACGATATGGCCCTTCTGCTGTGAGTCTAGATTATCGAAAGGGACGAAAAACTGATAGTGAATTGTAACGTTCAGGGCCACCTAATGACGATGGATCACTCAAATTGCCTCCCGACTCAATACATCGTCCTCCAGCAGACTTGTCTCCATGGGTCTATTGCTGCCTTGGGCACCTTATGGCCGTTCTGCTGTGAGTCAAAGATTTTCGAATCGGACGATAAACTGATAGTGAATTGTATCATTCAGGGCCACCTAATGACGATGGATCACTCAAATTGCGTCCCGATTCAATACATCGTCCTCCACCAGACTTGTCTCCATGGGTCTATTGCCTCGGGCACCTTATGGCCGTTCTGCTGTGAGTCAAAGATTTTCGAATCGGACGAAAAATTGATAGTGAATTGTAACGTTCAGGGCCTCCTAATGACGATGGAACACTCAAATTGGGTCCCGATTCAATACCTCGTGCTCCAGCAGACTTGTCTCCATGGGTCTATTGCTGCCTCGGGCACCTTATGGTCGTTCTCCCGTGAGTCTAGATTATCGAATGGGACGAAGAACTGATAGTTAATTGTAACATTCACGGCCTCCTAATGACGATGGAACACTCAAATTGCGTCCCGATTCAATACATCGTCCTCCAGCAGACTTGTCTCCATGGGTCTATTGCTGCCTCGGGCACCTTATGGCCGTTCTGCTGTGAGTCAAAAATTTTCGGATCGGACGAATAACTGATAGTGAATTGTAACATTCAGGGCCATATAATGACGATGGATCACTCAAATTGCGCCCCGATTCAATACATCGTCCTCCAGCCGACTTGTCTCCATGGGTCTATTGCTGCCTCGGGCACCTTATGGCCGTTCTGCTGTGAGTCAAAGATTTTCGAATCTGACGAAAAACTGATAGTGAATTGTAACATTCAGGGCCACCTAATGACGATGGATCACTCAAATTGCGTCCCGATTCAATACATCGTCCTCCAGCCGACTTGTCTCCGTGGGTCTATTGCTGCCTCGGGCACCTTATGGCCGTTGTGCTGTGAGTCAAAGATATTCGAATCGGACGAAAAACTGATAGTGAATTGTAACGTTCAGGGCCTCCTAATGACGATGGAACACTCAAATTGGGTCTCGTTCTCCAGCAGACTTGTCTCCATGGGTCTATTGCTGCCTCGGGCACCTTATGGCCGTTCTGCTGTGAGTCAAAGATTTTCGAATCGGACGAAAAACTGATAGTGAATTGTAACGCTCTGGGCCACCTAATGATGATGGATCACTCAAATTGTGTCCCGATTCAATACATCGTCCACCAGCAGACTTGTCTCCATGGATCTATTGCAGCCTCGGGCACCTTATGGTCCTTCTCCCGTGAGTCTAGATTATCGAATGGGACGAAAAAACTGATAGTTAATTGTAACATTCAGGGCCTCCTAATGTAGATGGATCACTCAAATTGCGTCCCGATTCAATACATCGTCCTCCAGCCGACTTGACTCCATGGGTCTTTTGCTGCCTCGGGCACCATATGGCCGTTCTGCTGTGAGTCTAGATTATCGAAAGGGACGAAAAACTGATATTGAATTGTAACGTTCAGGGCCACCTAATTACGATGGATCACTCAAATTGCGTCCCGATTCAATACATCGTCCTCCAGCAGACTTGTCTCCATGGGTCTATTGCTGCCTTGGGCACCTTATGGCCGTTCTGCTGTGAGTCAAAGATTTTCGAATCGGACGAAAAACTGATAGTGAATTGTAACATTCAGGGCCACCTAATGACGATGGATCACTCAAATTGCGACCCGATTCAATACATCGTCCTCCAGCAGACTTGTCTCCATGGGTCTATTGCTGCCTCGGGCACCTTATGGCCGTTCTGCTGTGAGTCAAAGATTTTCGAATCGGACGAAAAACTGATAGTGAATTGTAACGTTCAGGGCCACCTAATTACGATGGATCACTCAAATTGCGTCCCGATTCAATACATCGTCCTCCAGCAGACTTGTCTCCATTGGTCTATTGCTGCCTCGGGCACCTTATGGTCGTTCTCCCGTGAGTCTAGATTATCGTATGGGACGAAAGACTGATAGTTAATTGTAACGTTCAGGGCCTCCTAATGACGATGGATCACTCAAATTGCTTCCCGATTCAACACATCGTCCTCCAGCAGACTTGTCTCCATGGGTCTATTGCTGCCTTGGGCACCTTATGGCCGTTCTGCTGTGAGTCAAAGATTTTCGAATCGGACGAAAAACTGATAGTGAATTGTAACGTTCAAGGCCACCTAATGACGATGGAACACTCAAATTGCGTCCCGATTATATACATCGTCCTCCAGCAGACTTGTCTCCATGGGTCTATTGCTGCCTCGGGCACCTTATGGCCGTTCTGCTGTGAGTCAAAGATTTTCGGATCGGACGAATAACTGATAGTGAATTGTAACATTCAGGGCCATATAATGACGTTGGATCACTCAAATTGCGCCCCGATTCAATACATCGTCCTCCAGCCGACTTGTCTCCTTGGGTCTATTGCTGCCTCGGGCACCTTATGGCCGTTCTGCTGTGAGTCAAAGATTTTCGAATCGGACGAAAAACTGATAGTGAATTGTAACGTTCAGGGCCTCCTAATGACGATGGAACACTCAAATTGCGTCCCGATTCAATACATCGTCCTCCAGCAGACTTGTCTTCACGGGTCTATTGCTGCCTCGGGCACCTTATGGCCGTTCTGCTGTGAGTCAAAGATTTTCGAATCGGACGAAAAACTGATAGTGAATTGTAACATTCAGGGCCACCTAATGACGATGGATCACACAAATTGCGTCCCGATTCAATACATCGTCCTCCAGCCGACTTGTCTCCACGGGTCTATTGCTGCCTCGGGCACCTTATGGCCGTTGTGCTGTGAGTCAAAGATATTCGAATCGGAAGAAAAACTGATAGTGAATTGTAACGTTCAGGGCCTCCTAATGACGATGGAACACTCAAATTGGGTCCCGATTCAATACCTCGTGCTCCAGCAGACTTGTCTCCATGGGTCTATTGCTGCCTCGGGCACCTTATGGTCGTTCTCCCGTGAGTCTAGATTATCGAATGGGACGAAAAACTGATAGTTAATTGTAACATTCTGCGCCTCCTAATGTAGATGTATCACTCAAATTGCGTCCCGATCCAATACATCGTCCTCCAGCCGACTTGATTCCATGGGTCTATTGCTGCCTCGGACACCATATGGCCGTTCTGCTGTGAGTCTAGATTATCGAATGGGACGAAAAACTGATAGTGAATTGTAACGTTCAGAGCCACCTAATTACGATGGATCACTCAAATTGCGTCCCGATTCAATACATCGTCCTCCAGCAGACTTGTCTCCATGGGTCTATTGCTGCCTTGGGCACCTTATGGCCGTTCTGCTGTGAGTCAAAGATTTTCGAATCGGACGAAAAACTGATAGTGAATTGTAACGTTCAGGGCCACCTAATGACGATGGATCACTCAAATTGCGACCCGATTCAATACATCGTCCTGCAGCAGACTTGTCTCCATGGGTCTATTGCTGCCTCGGGCACCTTATGGCCGTTCTGCTGTGAGTCAAAGGTTTTCGAATCGGACGAAAAACTGATAGTGAATTGTAACGTTCATGGCCTCCTAATGCCGATGGAACACTCAAATTGCGTCCCGATTCAATACATCGTCCACCAGCAGACTTGCCTCCATGGGTCGATTGCTGCCTCGGGCACCTTATGGTCGTTCTGCTGTGAGTCTACTTTATCGAATGGGACAAAAAACTGATAGTGAATTGTAACGTTCAGGACCACCTAATGACGATGGATCACTCAAATTGCGTCCCGATTCAACACATCGTCCCCCAGCAGACTTGTCTCCATGGGTCTATTGCTGCCTTGGGCACCTTATGGCCGTTCTGCTGTGAGTCAAAGATTTTCGAATCGGACGAAAATCTGATAGTGAATTGTAACGTTCAAGGCCACCTAATGACGATGGATCACTCAAATTGCGTCCCGATTCAATACATCGTCCTCCAGCAGACTTGTCTCCATTGGTCTATTGCTGCCTCGGGCACCTTATGGTCGTTCTCCCGTGAGTCTAGATTATCGAATGGGACGAAAGACTGATAGTTAATTGTAACATTCACGGCCTCCTAATGACGATGGAACACTCAAATTGCGTCCCGATTCAATACATCGTCCTCCAGCAGACTTGTCTCCATGGGTCTATTGCTGCCTCGGGCACCTTATGGCCGTTCTGCTGTGAGTCAAAAATTTTCGGATCGGACGAATAACTGATAGTGAATTGTAACATTCAGGGCCATATAATGACGATGGATCACTCAAATTGCGCCCCGATTCAATACATCGTCCTCCAGCCTACTTGTCTCCATGGGTCTATTGCTGCCTCGGGCACCTTATGGCCGTTCTGCTGTGAGTCAAAGATTTTCGAATCAGACGAAAAACTGATAGTGAATTGTAACATTCAGGGCCACCTAATGACGATGGACCACTCAAATTGCGTCCCGATTCAATACATCGTCCTCCAGCCGACTTGTCTCCATGGGTCTATTGCTGCCTCGGGCACCTTATGGCCGTTCTGCTGTGGGTCAAAGATTTTCGAATCGGACGAAAAAGTGATAGTGAATTGTAACGTTCAGGGCCTCCTAATGACGATGGAACACTCAAATTGCGTCCCGATTCAATACATCGTCCTCCAGCAGACTTGTCTTCACGGGTCTATTTCTGCCTCGGGCACCTTATGGCCGTTCTGCTGTGAGTCAAAGATTTTCGAATCGGACGAAAAACTGATAGTGAATTATAACATTCAGGGCCACCTAATGACGATGGATCGCACAAATTGCGTCCCGATTCAATACATCGTCCTCCAGCCGACTTGTCTCCACGGGTCTATTGCTGCCTCAGGGCACCTTATGGCCGTTCTGCTGTGAGTCAAAGATTTTCGAATCGGACGAAAAACTGATAGTGAATTGGTACGTTCAGGGCCACCTAATGACGATGGATCACTCAAATTGCGTCCCGATTCAATACATCGTCCTCCAGCCGACTTGTCTCCATGGGTCAATTGCTGCCTCGGGCACCTTATGGCTGTTCTGCTGTGAGTCAAAGATTTTCGAATCGGACGAAAAACTGACGGTGAATTGTAACATTCAGGGCTACCTAATGACGATGGATCACTCAAATTGTGTCCCGATTCAATACATCGTCCACCAGCAGACTTGGCTCCATGGGTCTATTGCTGCCTCGGGCACCTTATGGTCGTTCTCCCGTGAGTCTAGATTATCGAATGGGACGAAAAACTGATAGTTAATTGTAACCTTCAGGGCCTCCTAATGAAGATGGATCACTCAAATTGCGTCACGATTCAATACATCGTCCTCCAGCCGACTTGACTCCTTGGGTCTATTGCTGCCTCGGGCACCATATGGCCCTTCTGCTGTGAGTCTAGATTATCGAAAGGGACGAAAAACTGATAGTGAATTGTATCATTCAGGGCCACCTAATGACGATGGATCACTCAAATTGCGTCCCGATTCAATACATCGTCCTCCACCAGACTTGTCTCCATGGGTCTATTGCTGCCTTGGGCACCTTAGGGCCGTTCTGCTGTGAGTCAAAGATTTTCGAATCGGACGATAAACTGATAGTGAATTGTATCATTCAGGGCCACCTAATGACGATGGATCACTCAAATTGCGTCCCGATTCAATACATCGTCCTCCACCAGACTTGTCTCCATGGGTCTATTGCTGCCTCGGGCACCTTATGGCCGTTCTGCTGTGAGACAAAGATTTTCGAATCGGACGAAAAACTGATAGTGAATTGTAACGTTCAGGGCCTCCAAATGACGATGGAACACTCAAATTGGGTCCCGATTCAATACCTCGTGCTCCAGCAGACTTGTCTCCATGGGTCTATTGCTGCCTCGGGCACCTTATGGTCGTTCTCCCGTGAGTCTAGATTATCGAATGGGACGAAAAACTGATAGTTAATTGTAACATTCTGCGCCTCCTAATGTAGATGGATCACTCAAATTGCGTCCCGATCCAATAAATCGTCCTCCAGCCGACTTGCCTCCATGGGTCTATTGCTGCCTCGGGCACCATATGGCCGTTCTGCTGTGAGTCTAGATTATCGAATGGGACGAAAAACTGATAGTGAATTGTAACGTTCAGGGCCACCTAATGACGATGGATCACTCAAATTGCGTCCCGATTCAACACATCGTCCTCCAGCAGACTTGTCTCCATGGGTCTATTGCTGCCTCGGGCACCTTATGGTCGTTCTGCTGTGAGTCTAGTTTATCGAATGGGACAAAAAACTGATAGTGAATTGTAACGTTCAGGGCCACCTAATGACGATGGATCACTCAAATTGCGTCCCGATTCAACACATCGTCCTCCAGCAGACTTGTCTCCATGGGTCTATTGCTGCTTTGGGCACCTTATGGCCGTTCTGCTGTGAGTCAAAGATTTTCGAATCGGACGAAAAACTGATAGTGAATTGTAACGTTCAAGGCCACCTAATGACGATGGATCACTCAAATTGCGTCCCGATTCAATACATCGTCCTCCAGCAGACTTGTCTCCATTGGTCTATTGCTGCCTCGGCTACCTTATGGTCGTTCTCCAAAGAGTCTAGATTATCGAATGGGACGAAAGACTGATAGTTAATTGTAACATTCACGGCCTCCTAATGACGATGGAACACTCAAATTGCGTCCCGATTCAATACATCGTCCTCCAGCAGACTTGTCTCCATGGGTCTATTGCTGCCTCGGGCACCTTATGGCCGTTCTGCTGTGAGTCAAAAATTTTCGGATCGGACGAATAACTGATAGTGAATTGTAACATTCAGGGCCATATAATGACGATGGATCACTCAAATTGCGCCCCGATTCAATACATCGTCCTCCAGCCGACTTGTCTCCATGGGTCTATTGCTGCCTCGGGCACCTTATGGCCGTTTTGCTGTGAGTCAAAGATTTTCGAATCTGACGAAAAACTGATAGTGAATTGTAACATTCAGGGCCACCTAATGACGATGGATCACTCAAATTGCGTCCCGATTCAATACATCGTCCTCCAGCCGACTTGTCTCCATGGGTCTATTGCTGCCTCGGGCACCTTATGGCCGTTCTCCTGTGAGTCAAAGATTTTCGAATCGGACGAAAAAGTGATAGTGAATTGTAACTTTCAGGGCCTCCTAATGACGATGGAACACTCAAATTGCGTCCCGATTCAATACATCGTCCTCCAGCAGACTTGTCTTCACGGGTCTATTTCTGCCTCGGGCACCTTATGGCCGTTCTGCTGTGAGTCAAAGATTTTCGAATCGGACGAAAAACTGATAGTGAATTGTAACATTCAGGGCCACCTAATGACGATGGATCACACAAATTGCGTCCCGATTCAATACATCGTCCTCCAGCCGACTTGTCTCCACGGGTCTATTGCTGCCTCGGGCACCTTAAGGCCGTTCTGCTGTGAGTCAACGATTTTCGAATCGGACGAAAAACTGATAGTGAATTGGTACGTTCAGGGCCACCTAATGACGATGGATCACTCAAATTGCGTCCCGATTCAATACATCGTCCTCCAGCCGACTTGTCTCCATGGGTCTATTGCTGCCTCGGGCACCTTATGGCTGCTCTGCTGTGAGTCAAAGATTTTCGAATCGGACGAAAAACTGATGGTGAATTGTAACATTCAGGGCTACCTAATGGCGATGGATCACTCAAAATGCGTCCCGATTCAATACATCGTCTTCCAGCAGACTTGTCTCCATGGGTCTATTGGTGCCTCGGGCACCTTATGGCCGTTGTGCTGTGAGTCAAAGATAATCGAATCGGACGAAAAACTGATATTAAATTGTAACGTTCAGGGCCTCCTAATGACGATGGAACACTCAAATTGGGTCCCGATTCAATACCTCGTGCTCCAGCAGACTTGTCTCCATGGGTCTATTGCTGCCTTGGGCACCTTATGGCCGTTCTGCTGTGAGTCAAAGATTTTCTAATCGGACGAAAAACTGATAGTGAATTGTAACGTTCAGGGCCACCTAATGACGATGGATCACTCAAATTGTGTCCCGATTCAATACATCGTCCACCAGCAGACTTGGCTCCATGGGTCTATTGCTGCCTCGGGCACCTTATGGTCGTTCTCCCGTGAGTCTAGATTATCGAATGGGACGAAAAACTGATAGTTAATTGTAACCTTCAGGGCCTCCTAATGAAGATGGATCACCCAAATTGCGTCCCGATTCAATACATCGTCCTCCAGCCGACTTGACTCCTTGGGTCTATTGCTGCCTCGGGCACCATATGGCCGTTCTGCTGTGAGTCTAGATTATCGAAAGGGACGAAAAACTGATAGTGAATTGTAACGTTCAGGGCCACCTAATGACGATGGATCACTCAAATTGCGTCCCGATTCAATACATCGTCCTCCAGCAGACTTGTCTCCATGGGTCTATTGCTGCCTTGGGCACCTTATGGCCGTTCTGCTGTGAGTCAAAGATTTTCGAATCGGACGATAAACTGATAGTGAATTGTAACATTCAGGGCCACCTAATGACGATGGATCACTCAAATTGCGTCCCGATTCAATACATCGTCCCCAAGCAGACTTGTCTCCATGGGTCTATTGCTGCCTCGGGCACCTTATGGCCGTTCTGCTGTGAGTCAAAGATATTGGAATCGGACGAAAAACTGATACTGAATTGTAACGTTCAGGGCCTCCTAATGACGATGGAACACTCAAATTGGGTCCTCGATTCAATACCTCGTGCTCCAGCAGACTTGTCTCCATGGGTCTATTGCTGCCTCGGGCACCTTATGGCCGTTCTGCTGTGAGTCAAAGATTTTCGAATCGGAGGAAAAACTGATAGTGAATTGTAACGTTCAGGGCCACCTAATGACGATGGATCACTCAAATTGCGACCCGATTCAGTACATCGTCCTCCAGTAGACTTGTCTCCATGGGTCTATTGCTGCCTCGGGCACCTTATGGTCGTTCTCCCGTGAGTCTAGATTATCGAATGGGACGAAAAACTGATATTTAATTGTAACATTCAGGGCCTCCTAATGACGATGGATCACTCAAATTGCGTCCCGATTTAATACATCGTCCTCAAGCCGACTTGACTCCATGGGTCTATTGCTGCCTTGTGCACCGTATGGCCGTTCTGCTGTGAGTCAAAGATTTTCGAATCGGACGAAAAACTGATAGTGAATTGTAACGTTCAGGGCCACCTAATGACGATGGATCATTCAAATTGCGACCCGATTCAATACATCGTCCTCCAGCAGACTTGTCTCCATGGGTCTATTGCTGCCTCGGGCACCTTATGTCCGTTGTGCTGTGAGTCAAAGATTTTCGAATCGGACGAAAAACTGATAGTGAATTGTAACGTTCAGGGCCTCCTAATGCCGAGGGAACACTCAAATTGCGTCCCGATTCAATACATCGTCCACCAGCAGACTTGCCTCCATGGGTCTATTGCTGCCTCAGGCACCTTATGGTCGTTCTGCTGTGAGTCTAGATTATCGAATGGGACAAAAAACTGTTAGTGAATTGTAACGTTCAGGGCCTCCTAATGACGATGGATCACTCAAATTGCGTCCCGATTCAATACATCGTCCTCCAGCCGACTTGTCTCCATGGGTCTATTGCTGCCTTGGGCACCTTATGGCCGTTCTGCTGTGAGTCAAAGATTTTCGAATCGGACGAAAAACTGATAGTGAATTGTAACGTTCAAGGCCACCTAATGACGATGGATCACTCAAATTGCGTCCCGATTCAATACATCGTCCTCCAGCAGACTTGTCTCCATTGGTCTATTGCTGCCTCGGGCACCTTATGGTCGTTCTCCCGTGAGTCTAGATTATCGAATGGGACGAAAAACTGATAGTTAATTGTAACATTCACGGCCTCCTAATGACGATGGAACACTCAAATTGCGTCCCGATTCAATACATCGTCCTCCAGCAGACTTGTCTCCATGGGTCTATTGCTGCCTCGGGCACCTTATGGCCGTTCTGCTGTGAGTCAAAGATTTTCGGATCGGACGAATAACTGTTAGTGAATTGTAACATTCAGGGCCATCTAATGACGATGGTTCACTCAAATTGCGCCCCGATTCAATACATCGTCCTCCAGCCGACTTGTCTCCATGGGTCTATTGCTGCCTCGGGCACCTTATGGCCGTTCTGCTGTGAGTCAAAGATTTTCGAATCTGACGAAAAACTGATAGTGAATTGTAACATTCAGGGCCACCTAATGACGATGGATCACCCAAATTGCGTCCCGATTCAATACATCGTCCTCCAGCCGACTTGTCTCCATGGGTCTATTGCTGCCTCGGGCACCTTATGGCCGTTCTGCTGTGAGTCAAAGATTTTCGAATCGGACGATAAACTGATAGTGAATTGTAACGTTCAGGGCCTCCTAATGACGATGGAACACTCAAATTGCGTCCCGATTCAATACATCGTCCTTCAGCAGACCTGTCTTCACGGGTCTATTGCTGCCTCGGGCACCTTTTGGCCGTTCTGCTGTGAGTCAAAGATTTTCGAATCGGACGAAAAACTGATAGTGAATTGTAACATTCAGGGCCACCTAATGACGATGGATCACACAAATTGCGTCCCGATTCAATACATCGTCCTCCAGCCGACTTGCCTCCACGGGTCTATTGCTGCCTCGGGCACCTTATGGCCGTTCTGCTGTGAGTCTAGATTATCGAAAGGGACGAAAAACTGATAGTGAATTGAAACGTTCAGGGCCACCTAATGACGATGGATCACTCAAATTGCGTCCCGATTCAATACATCGTCCACCAGCAGACTTGCCTCCATGGGTCTATTGATGCCTCGGGCACCTTATGGTCGTTCTCCCGTGAGTCTAGATTATCGAATGTGACGAAAAACTGATAGTTAATTGTAACATTCAGGGCCTCCTAATGACGATGGATCACTCAAATTGCGTCCCGATTCAATACATCGTCCTCCAGCCGACTTGACTCCATGGGTCTATTGCTGCCTTGTGCACCATATGGCCGTTCTGCTGTGAGTCTAGGTTATCGAAAGGGACAAGAAACTGATAGTGAATTGTAATGTTCAGGGCCACCTAATGACGATGGATCACTCAAATTGCGTCACGATTCAATACATCGTCCTCCAGCAGACATGTCTCCATGGGTCTATTGCTGCCTCGGGCACCTTATGGTCGTTCTCCCGTGAGTCTAGATTATCGAATGGGACGAAAAACTGATAGTTAATTGTAACATTCAGGGCCTCCTAATGACGATGGATCACTCAAATTGCGTCCCGATTCAATACATCGTCCTCCAGCCGACTTGACTCCATGGGTCTATTGCTGCCTTGTGCACCATATGGCCGTTCTGCTGTGAGTCTAGGTTATCGAAAAGGACAAAAAACTGATAGTGAATTGTAACGTTCAGGGCCACCTAAAGACGATGGATCACTCAAATTGCGTCCCGATTCAATACATCGTCCTCCAGCAGACATGTCTCCATGGGTCTATTGCTGCCTCGGGCACCTTATGGCCGTTCTGCTGTGAGTCAAAGATTTTCTAATCGGACGAAAAACTGATAGTGAATTGTAACGTTCAGGGCCTCCTAATGGCGATGGATCACTCAAATTGCGTCCCGATTCAATACATCGTCCTCCAGCCGACTTGACTCCATGGGTCTATTGCTGCCTTGTGCACCATATGGCCGTTCTGCTGTGAGTCTAGGTTATCGAAAGGGACAAGAAACTGATAGTGAATTGTAACGTTCAGGGCCACCTAATGACGATGGATCACTCAAATTGCGTCCCGATTCAATACATCGTCCTCCAGCAGACATGTCTCCATGGGTCTATTGCTGCCTCGGGCACCTTATGGTCGTTCTCCCGTGAGTGTAGATTATCGAATGGGACGAAAAACTGATAGTTAATTGTAACATTCAGGGCCTCCTAATGACGATGGATCACTCAAATTGCGTCCCGATTCAATACAGCGTCCTCCAGCCGACTTGACTCCATGGGTCTATTGCTGCCTTGTGCACCATATGGCCGTTCTGCTGTGAGTCTAGGTTATCGAAAAGGACAAAAAACTGATAGTGAATTGTAACGTTCAGGGCCACCTAAAGACGATGGATCACTCAAATTGCGTCCCGATTCAATACATCGTCCTCCAGCAGACATGTCTCCATGGGTCTATTGCTGGCTCCGGCACCTTATGGCCGTTCTGCTGTGAGTCAAAGATTTTCGAATCGGACGAAAAACTGATAGTGAATTGTAACGTTCAGGGTCACCTAATGACGATGGATCACTCAAATTGCGACCCGATTCAATACATCGTCCTCCAGTAGACTTGTCTCCATGGGTCTATTGCTGCCTCGGGCACCTTATGGTCGTTCTCCCGTGAGGCTAGATTATCGAATGGGACGAAAAACTGATAGTTAATTGTAACATTCAGGGCCTCCTAATGACGATGGATCACTCAAATTGCGTCCCGATTCAATACATCGTCCTCAAGCCGACTTGACTCCATGGGTCTATTGCTGCCTTGTGCACCATATGGCAGTTCTGCTGTGAGTATAGATTATCGAATGGGACAAAAAACTGTTAGTGAATTGTAACGTTCAGGGCCACCTAATGACGTTGGATCACTCAAATTGCGTCCCGATTCAATAAATCGTCCTCCAGCAGACTTGTCTCCATGGGTCTATTGCTGCCTTGGGCACCTTATGGCCGTTCTGCTGTGAGTCAAAGATTTTCGAATCGGACGAAAAACTGAGAGTGAATTGTAACGTTCAGGGCCACCTAATGACGATGGATCACTCAAATTGCGACCCGATTCAATACATCGTCCTCCAGCAGACTTGTCTCCATGGGTCTATTGCTGCCTCGGGCACCTTATGTCCGTTCTGCTGTGAGTCAAAGATTTTCGAATCGGACGAAAAACTGATAGTGAATTGTAACGTTCAGGGCCTCCTAATGCCGAGGGAACACTCAAATTGCGTCCCGATTCAATACATCGTCCACCAGCAGACTTGCCTCCATGGGTCTATTGCTGCCTCGGGCACCTTATGGTCGTTCTGCTGTGAGTCTAGATTATCGAATGGGACAAAAAACTGATAGTGAATTGTAACGTTCAGGGCCACCTAATGACGATGGATCACTCAAATTGCGTCCCGATTCAATACATCGTCCTCCAGCAGACTTGTCTCCATGGGTCTATTGCTGCCTTGGGCACATTATGGCCGTTCTGCTGTGAGTCAAAGATTTTCGAATCGGACGAAAAACTGATAGTGAATTGTAACGTTCAAGGCCACCTAATGACGATGGATAACTCAAATTGCGTCCCGATTCAATACATCGTCCTCCAGCAGACTTGTCTCCATTGGTCTATTGCTGCCTCGGGCACCTTATGGTCGTTCTCCCGTGAGTCTAGATTATCGAATGGGACGAATAACTGATAGTTAATTGTAACATTCACGGCCTCCTAATGACGATGGAACACTCAAATTGCGTCCCGATTCAATACATCGTCCTCCAGCAGACTTGTCTCCATGGGTCTATTGCTGCCTCGGGCACCTTATGACCGTTCTGCTGTGAGTCAAAGATTTTCGGATCGGACGAATAACTGTTAGTGAATTGTAACATTCAGGGCCATCTAATGACGATGGTTCACTCAAATTGCGCCCCGATTCAATACATCGTCCTCCAGCCGACTTGTCTCCGTGGGTCTATTGCTGCCTTGGGCACCTTACGGCCGTTCTGCTGTGAGTCAAAGATTTTCGAATCGGACGAAAAACTGATAGTGAATTGTAACGTTCAGGGCCTCCCAATGACGATGGATCACTCAAATTGCGTCCCGATTCAATACCTCGTGCTTCAGCAGACTTGTCTCCATGGGTCTATTGCTGCCTCGGGCACCTTACGACCGTTCTGTTGTGAGTCAAAGATTTTCGAAACGGACGAAAAACTGTTAGTGAATTGTAACGTTCAGGGCCACCTAATGACGATGGATCACTCAAATTGCGTCCCGATTCAATACATCGTCCACCAGCAGACTTGTCTCCATTGGTCTATTGCTGCCTCGGGCACCTTATGGTCGTTCTCCCGTGAGTCTAGATTATCTAATGGGACGAAAAACTGATAGTTAATAGTAGCATTCAGGGCCTCCTAATGACGATGGAACACTCAAATTGCGTCCCGACTCAATACATCGTCCTCAAGCCGACTTGACTCCACGGGTCTATTGCTGCCTCGGGCACCATATGGCCGTTCTGCTGTGAGTCTAGATTATCGAGTGGGACGAAAAACTGATAGTGAATTGTAACGTTCAGGGCCACCTAATGACGATGGATCACTCAAATTGCGTCCCGATTCAATACATCGTCCTCCAGCAGACTTGTCTCCATGGGTCTATTGCTGCCTTGGGCACCTTACGGCCGTTCTGCTGTGAGTCAAAGATTTTCGAATCGGACGAAAAACTGATAGTGAATTGTTACATTCAGGGCCACCTAATGAGGATGGACCACACAAATTGCGTCCCGATTCAATACATCGTCATCCAGCAGACTTGTCTCCATGGGTCTATTGCTGCCTCGGGCACCTTATGGTCGTTCTCCCGTGAGTCTAGATTATCGAATGGGACGAAAAACTGATAGTTAATTCTAACATTCAGGGCCTCCTAATGACGATGGAACACTCAAATTGCGTCGCGATTCAATACATCGTCATCCTGCAGACTTGTCTCCATGGGTCTATTGCTGCCTTGGGCACCTTACGGCCGTTCTGCTGTGAGTCAAAGATTTTCGAATCGGACGAAAAACTGATAGTGAATTGTAACTTTCAGGGCCACCTAATGACGATGAATCACACAAATTGCGTCCCGATTCAATACGTCGTCCTCCAGAAGACTTGTCTCCATGGGTCTATTGCTGCCTCGTGCACCTTATGGCCGTTCTGCTGCGAGTCAAAGATTTTCGAATCGGACGAAAAACTGATAGTGATTTGTAACGTTCAGGGCCACCTAATGGCGATGGATCACTCAAATTGCGTCCCGATTCAATACATCGTGCTCCAGCAGACTTGTCTCCATTGGTCTATTGCTGCCTCGGGCACCCTATGGCCGTTCTGCTGTGAGTCAAAGATTTTCGAATTGGACGAAAAACTGATAGTGAATTGTAACGTTCAGGGCCTCCTAAAGACGATGGATTACTCAAATTGCGTCCCGATTCAATACATCGTCCTCCAGCAGACTTGTCTCCATGGGTCTATTGCTGCCTCGTGCACCTTATGGCCGTTCTGCTGTGAGTCAAAGATTTTCGAAACTGACGAAAAACTGATAGTGAATTGTAACATTCAGGGCCACCTAATGACGTTGGATCACTCAAATTGCGTCACGATTCAATACATCGTCCTCCAGCCGACTTGTCTCCATGGGTCTATTGCTGCCTCTGGGCACCTTATGGCCGTTCTGCTGTGAGTCAAAGATTTTCGAATCGGACGAAAAACTGATAGTGAATTGTAACGTTCAGGGCCACCTAATGACGATGGATCACTCAAATTGCGTCCCGATTCAATACATCGTCCACCAGCAGACTTGTCTACATGGGACTATTGCTGCCTCGGGCACCTTATGGTCGTTCTCCCGTGAGTCTAGATTATCGAATGGGACGAAAAACTGATAGTTAATTGTAACATTCAGGGCCTCCTAATGACGATGGATCATTCAAATTGCGTCCCGATTCAATACATCGTCCTCCAGCCGACTTGACTCCATGGGTCTATTGCTGCCTCGGGCACCATATGGCCGTTCTGCTGTGAGTCTAGATTATCGAATGGGACGAAAAACTGATAGTGAATTGTAACGTTCAGGGCCACCTAATGACGATGGATCACTCAAATTGCGTCCCGATTCAATACATCGTCCTCCAGCAGACTTGTCTCCATGGGTCTATTGCTGCCTTGGGCACCTTATGGCCGTTCTGCTGTGAGTCAAAGATTTTCGAATCGGACGAAAAACTGATAGTGAATTGTAACTTTCAGGGACGCCTAATGACGATGGATCACTCAAATTGCGTCCCGATTCAATACGTCGTCCTCCAGAAGACTTGTCTCCATGGGTCTATTGCTGCCTCGTGCACCTTATGGCCGTTCTGCTGCGAGTCAAAGATTTTCGAATCGGACGAAAAACTGATAGTGATTTGTAACGTTCAGGGCCACCTAATGGCGATGGATCACTCAAATTGCGTCCCGATTCAATACATCGTGCTCCAGCAGACTTGTCTCCATGGGTCTATTGCTGCCTCGGGCACCCTATGGCCGTTCTGCTGTGAGTCAAAGATTTTCGAATTGGACGAAAAACTGATAGTGAATTGTAACGTTCAGGGCCTCCTAATGCCGATGGAACACTCAAACTGCGTCCCGATTCAATACATCGTCCTCCAGCCGACTTGTCTCCATGGGTCTATTGCTGCCTCGGGTACCTTATGGCCGTTCTGCTGTGAGTCAAAGATTTTCGAATCGGACGAAAAACTGATAGTGAATTGTAACGTTCAGGGCCACCTAATGACGATGGATCACTCAAATTGCGTCCCGATTCAATACATCGTCCTCCAGCAGACTTGTCTCCATGGGTCTATTGCTGCCTCGTGCACTTTATGGCCGTTCTGCTGTGAGTCAAAGATTTTCGAAACTGACGAAAAACTGATAGTGAATTGTAACATTCAGGGCCACCTAATGACGTTGGATCACTCAAATTGCGTCACGATTCAATACATCGTCCTCCAGCCGACTTGTCTCCATGGGTCTATTGCTGCCTCTGGGCACCTTATGGCCGTTCTGCTGTGAGTCAAAGATTTTCGAATCGGACGAAAAACTGATAGTGAATTGTAACGTTCAGGGCCACCTAATGACGATGGATCACTCAAATTGCGTCCCGATTCAATACATCGTCCACCAGCAGACTTGTCTCCATGGGACTATTGCTGCCTCGGGCACCTTATGGTCGTTCTCCCGTGAGTCTAGATTATCGAATGGGACGAAAAACTGATAGTTAATTGTAACATTCAGGGCCTCCTAATGACGATGGATCATTCAAATTGCGTCCCGATTCAATACATCGTCCTCCAGCCGACTTGACTCCATGGGTCTATTGCTGCCTCGGGCACCATATGGCCGTTCTGCTGTGAGTCTAGATTATCGAATGGGACGAAAAACTGATAGTGAATTGTAACGTTCAGGGCCACCTAATGACGATGGATCACTCAAATTGCGTCCCGATTCAATACATCGTCCTCCAGCAGACTTGTCTCCATGGGTCTATTGCTGCCTTGGGCACCTTATGGCCGTTCTGCTGTGAGTCAAAGATTTTCGAATCGGACGAAAAACTGATAGTGAATTGTAACTTTCAGGGACGCCTAATGACGATGGATCACTCAAATTGCGTCCCGATTCAATACATCGTCCTCCACCAGACTTGTCTACATGGGTCTATTGCTGCCTCGGGCACCTTATGGCCGTTATGCTGTGACTCAAAGATTTTCGAATCGGACGAAAAACTGATAGTGAATTGTAACGTTCAGGGCCACCTAATGACGATGGATCACTCAAATTGCGTCCCGATTCAATACATCGTCCTCCACCAGACTTGTCTACATGGGTCTATTGCTGCCTCGGGCACCTTATCGCCGTTCTGCTGTGAGTCAAAGATTTTCGAAACTGACGAATAACCGATAGTGAATTGTAACATTCAGGGCCACCTAATGACGATGGATCACTCAAATTGCGTCACGATTCAATACATCGTCCTCCAGCCGACTTGTCTCCATGGGTCTATTGCTGCCTCGGGCACCTTATGGCCGTTCCGCTGTGAGTCAAAGATTTTCGAATCGGACGAAAAACTGATAGAGAATTGTAACGTTCAGGGCCATCTAATGACGTTGGAACACTCAAATTGCGTCCCTATTCAATACGTCGTCCTCCAGCAGACTTGTCTCTATGGGTCTATTGCTGCCTCGGGCACCTTAAGTCCGTTCTGCTGTGAGTCAAAGATTTTTGAAACTGACGAAAAACTGATAGTGAATTGTAACATTCAGGGCCACCTAATGACGATGGATCACTCAAATTGCGTCCCGATTCAATACATCGTCCTCCAGCCGACTTGTCTCCATTGGTCTATTGCTGCCTCGGGCACCTTATGGCCGTTCAGATGTGACTTAAAGATTTTCGAATCGGACGAAAAACTGATGGTGAATTGTAACATTCAGGGCCACCTAATGACAATGGATCACTCAAATTGCGTCCCGATTCAATACATCGTCCTCCAGCCGACTTGACTCCATGGGTCTATGCTGCCTCGGGCACCTTATGGCCATTCTAATGTGAGTCAAAGATTTTCGAATCGGACGAAAAACTGATAGTGAATTGTAACGTTCAGGGCCACCTAATGACGATGGATCACTCAAATTGCGTCCCGATTCATTACATCGTCCTCCAGCAGACTTGTCTCCATGGGTCTATTGCTGCCTCGTGCACCTTATGGCCGTTCTGCTGTGAGTCAAAGATTTTCGAAACTGACGAAAAACTGATAGTGAATTGTAACATTCAGGGCCACCTAATGACGTTGGATCACTCAAATTGCGTCACGATTCAATACATCGTCCTCCAGCCGACTTGTCTCCATGGGTCTAGTGCTGCCTCTGGGCACCTTATGGCCGTTCTGCTGTGAGTCAAAGATTTTGGAATCGGACGAAAAACTGATAGTGAATTGTAACGTTCAGGGCCACCTAATGACGATGGATCACTCAAATTGCGTCCCGATTCAATACATCGTCCATCAGCAGACTTGTCTACATGGGACTATTGCTGCCTCGGGCACCTTATGGTCGTTCTCCCGTGAGTCTAGATTGTCGAATGGGACGAAAAACTGATAGTTAATTGTAACATTCAGGGCCTCCTAATGACGATGGATCATTCAAATTGCGTCCCGATTCAATACATCGTCCTCCAGCCGACTTGACTCCATGGGTCTATTGCTGCCTCGGGCACCATATGGCCGTTCTGCTGTGAGTCTAGATTATCGAATGGGACGAAAAACTGATAGTGAATTGTAACGTTCAGGGCCACCTAATGACGATGGATCACTCAAATTGCGTCCCGATTCAATACATCGTCCTCCAGCAGACATGTCTCCATGGGTCTATTGCTGCCTTGGGCACCTTATGGCCGTTCTGCTGTGAGTCAAAGATTTTCGAATCGGACGAAAAACTGATAGTGAATTGTAACTTTCAGGGACGCCTAATGACGATGAATCACAAATTGCGTCCCGATTCTATACATCGTCTCCAGCAGACTTGTCTCCATAAGTCTATTGCTGCCTCGGGCACCTTATGGCCGTTCTGCTGCGAGTCAAAGATTTTCGAATCGGACGAAAAACTGATAGTGATTTGTAACTGCGTCCCGATTCAATACATCGTCCTTCAGCAGACTTGTCTCCATGGGTCTATTGCTGCCTCGGGCACCTTATGGCCGTTCTGCTGTGAGTCAAAGATTTTCGAATCAGACGAAAAACTGATAGTGAATTTTAACGTTCAGGGCCACCTAATGACGATGGATCACTCAAATTGCGTCACGATTCAATACATCGTCCTCCAGCAGACTTGTCTCCATGTGTCTATTGCAGCCTCGGGCACCTTATGGCCGTTCTGCTGTGACTCAAAGATTTTCGAATCGGACGAAAAACTGATAGTGAATTGTAACGTTCAGGGCCACCTAATGACGATGGATCACTCAAATTGCGTCCCGATTCAATACATCGTCCTCCAGCAGACTTGTCTCCATTGGTCTATTGCTGCCTCGGGCACCTTATGGCCGTTCTGCTGTGAGTCAATGATTTTCGGATCGGACGAATAACTGATAGTGAATTGTAACATTCAGGGCCACCTAATGACGATGGATCACTCAAATTGCGTCCCGATTCAATACATCGTCCTCCAGCCGACTTGTCTCCATGGGTCTATTGCTGCATTGGGCACCTTATGGCCGTTCTGCTGTGAGTCAAAGATTTTCGAATCGGACGAAAAACTGATAGTGAATTGTAACGTTCAGGGCCTCCTAATGACGATGGATCACTCAAATTGCGTCCCGATTCAATACATCGTCCTCCAGCAGACTTGTCTCCATTGGTCTATTGCTGCCTCGGGCACCTTATGGTCGTTCTCCCGTGAGTCTAGATTATCTAATGGGACGAAAAACTGATAGTTAATTGTAGCATTCAG
The DNA here is from genome assembly GCF_023864275.1 of Schistocerca cancellata. Classification (NCBI taxonomy): domain Eukaryota; kingdom Metazoa; phylum Arthropoda; class Insecta; order Orthoptera; family Acrididae; genus Schistocerca; species Schistocerca cancellata. The sequence goes on from NW_026047112.1 coordinate 3,817,348, forward strand.
GGCCTCCTAATGACGATGGAACACTCAAATTGCGTCCCGACTCAATACATCGTCCTCCAGCCGACTTGACTCCACGGGTCTATTGCTGCCTCGGGCACCATATGGCCGTTCTGCTGTGAGTCTAGATTATCGAATGGGACGAAAAACTGATAGTGAATTGTAACGTTCAGGGCCACCTAATGACGATGGATCACTCAAATTGCGTCCCGATTCAATACATCGTCCTCCAGCAGACTTGTCTCCATGGGTCTATTGCTGCCTTGGGCACCTTACGGCCGTTCTGCTGTGAGTCAAAGATTTTCGAATCGGACGAAAAACTGATAGTGAATTGTAACTTTCAGGTCCACCTAATGACGATGAATCACACAAATTGCGTCCCGATTCAATACGTCGTCCTCCAGCAGACTTGTCTCCATGGGTCTATTGCTGCCTCGTGCACCTTATGGCCGTTCTGCTGCGAGTCAAAGATTTTCGAATCGGACGAAAAACTGATAGAGATTTGTAACGATCAGGGCCACCTAATGGCGATGGATCACTCAAATTGCGTCCCGATTCAATACATCGTGCTCCAGCAGACTTGTCTCCATGGGTCTATTGCTGCCTCGGGCACCCTATGGCCGTTCTGCTGTGAGTCAAAGATTTTCGAATTGGACGAAAAACTGATAGTGAATTGTAACGTTCAGGGCCTCCTAATGCCGATGGAACACTCAAACTGCGTCCCGATTCAATACATCGTCCTCCAGCCGACTTGTCTCCATGGGTCTATTGCTGCCTCGGGTACCTTATGGCCGTTCTGCTGTGAGTCAAAGATTTTCGAATCGGACGAAAAACTGATAGTGAATTGTAACGTTCAGGGCCACCTAATGACGATGGATCACTCAAATTGCGTCCCGATTCAATACATCGTCCACCAGCAGACTTGTCTCCAAGGGTCTATTGCTGCCTCGGGCACCTTATGACCGTTCTGCTGTGAGTCAAAGACTTTCGAATCGGACGAAAAACTGATAGTGAATTGTAACGTTCGGGGCCACCTAATGACGATGGATCACTCAAATTGCGTCCCGATTCAATACATCGTCCTCCAGCAGACTTGTCTCCATGGGTCTATTGCTGCCTAGGGCACCTTATGGCCGTTGTGCTGTGACTCAAAGATTTTCGAATCGGAGGAAAAACTGATAGTGAATTGTAACGTTCAGGGCCACCTAATGACGATGGATCACTCAAATTGCGTCCCGATTCAATACATCTTCCTCCAGCAGACTTGTCTCCATGGGTCTATTGCTGCCTCGGGCACCTTATGGCCGTTCTGCTGTGAGTCAAAGATTTTCGAAACTGACGAAAAACTGATAGTGAATTGTAACATTCAGGGCCACCTAATGACGATGGATCACTCAAATTGCGTCACGATTCAATACATCTTCCTCCAGCAGACTTGTCTCCATGGGTCTATTGCTGCCTCGGGCACCTTAAGTCCGTTCTGCTGTGAGTCAAAGATTTTCGAAACTGACGAAAAACTGATAGTGAATTGTAACATTCAGGGCCACCTAATGACGATGGATCACTCAAATTGCGTCCCGATTCAATACATCGTCCTCCAGCCGACTTGTCTTCATTGGTCTATTGCTGCCTCGGGCACCTTATGGCCGTTCAGCTGTGACTTAAAGATTTTCGAATCGGACGAAAAACTGATGGTGAATTGTAACATTCAGGGCCACCTAATGACGATGGATCACTCAAATTGCGTCCCGATTCAATACATCGTCCTCCAGCAGACTTGTCTCCATTGGTCTATTGCTGCCTCGGGCACCTTATGGCCGTTCAGATGTGACTCAAAGATTTTCGAATCGGACGAAAAACTGATAGTGAACTGTAACGTTCAGGGCGTCCTAATGACGATGGAACACTCAAATTGCGTCTCGATTCAATACATCGTCATCCAGGCGACTTGTCTCCACGGGTCTACTGCTGCCTCGGGCACCTTATGGCCGTTCTGCTGTGAGTCAAAGATTTTCGAATCGGACGAACAACTGATAGTGAATTGTAACATTCAGGGCCACCTAATGACGATGGATCACTCAAATTGCGTCCCGATTCAATACATCGTCCTCCAGCAGACTTGTCTCCATGGGTCTATTGCTGCCTCGGGCACCTTATGACCGTTCTGCTGTGAGTCAAAGATATTCGAATCGGACAAAAACTGATAGTGAATTGTAACGTTCAGGGCCTCCTAATGACGATGGAACACTCAAATTGGGTCCCGATTCAATACCTCGTGCCCCAGCAGACTTGTCTCCATGGGTCTATTGCTGCCTTGGGCACCTTATGGCCGTTCTGCTGTGAGTCAAAGATTTTCGAATCGGACGAAAAACTGATAGTGAATTGTAACTTTCAGGGACGCCTAATGACGATGAATCACAAATTGCGTCCCGATTCTATACATCGTCTCCAGCAGACTTGTCTCCATAAGTCTATTGCTGCCTCGGGCACCTTATGGCCGTTCTGCTGCGAGTCAAAGATTTTCGAATCGGACGAAAAACTGATAGTGATTTGTAACTGCGTCCCGATTCAATACATCGTCCTTCAGCAGACTTGTCTCCATGGGTCTATTGCTGCCTCGGGCACCTTATGGCCGTTCTGCTGTGAGTCAAAGATTTTCGAATCAGACTAAAAACTGATAGTGAATTTTAACGTTCAGGGCCACCTAATGACGATGGATTACTCAAATTGCGTCACGATTCAATACATCGTCCTCCAGCAGACTTGTCTCCAAGTGTCTATTGCAGCCTCGGGCACCTTATGGCCGTTCTGCTGTGACTCAAAGATTTTCGAATCGGACGAAAAACTGATAGTGAATTGTAACGTTCAGGGCCACCTAATGACGATGGATCACTCAAATTGCGTCCCGATTCAATACATCGTCCTCCAGCAGACTTGTCTCCATTGGTCTATTGCTGCCTCGTGCACCTTATGGCCGTTCTGCTGTGAGTCAATGATTTTCGGATCGGACGAATAACTGATAGTGAATTGTAACATTCAGGGCCACCTAATGACGATGGATCACTCAAATTGCGTCCCGATTCAATACATCGTCCTCCAGCCGACTTGTCTCCATGGGTCTATTGCTGCCTTGGGCACCTTATGGCCGTTCTGCTGTGAGTCTAGATTATCTAATGGGACGAAAAACTGATAGTTAATTGTAGCATTCAGGGCCTCCTAATGACGATGGAACACTCAAATTGCGTCCCGACTCAATACATCGTCCTCCAGCCGACTTGACTCCACGGGTCTATTGCTGCCTCGTGCACCATATGGCCGTTCTGCTGTGAGTCTAGATTATCGAATGGGACGAAAAACTGATAGTGAATTGTAACGTTCAGGGCCACCTAATGACGATGGATCACTCAAATTGCGTCCCGATTCAATACATCGTCCTCCAGCAGACTTGTCTCCATGGGTCTATTGCTGCCTTGGGCACCTTACGGCCGTTCTGCTGTGAGTCAAAGATTTTCGAATCGGACGAAAAACTGATAGTGAATTGTAACTTTCAGGGCCACCTAATGACGATGAATCACACAAATTGCGTCCCGATTCAATACGTCGTCCTCCAGCAGACTTGTCTCCATGGGTCTATTGCTGCCTCGTGCACCTTATGGCCGTTCTGCTGCGAGTCAAAGATTTTCGAATCGGACGAAAAACTGATAGAGATTTGTAACGATCAGGGCCACCTAATGGCGATGGATCACTCAAATTGCGTCCCGATTCAATACATCGTGCTCCAGCAGACTTGTCTCCATGGGTCTATTGCTGCCTCGGGCACCCTATGGCCGTTCTGCTGTGAGTCAAAGATTTTCGAATTGGACGAAAAACTGATAGTGAATTGTAACGTTCAGGGCCTCCTAATGCCGATGGAACACTCAAACTGCGTCCCGATTCAATACATCGTCCTCCAGCCGACTTGTCTCCATGGGTCTATTGCTGCCTCGGGTACCTTATGGCCGTTCTGCTGTGAGTCAAAGATTTTCGAATCGGACGAAAAACTGATAGTGAATTGTAACATTCAGGGCCACCTAATGACGATGGATCACTCAAATTGCGTCACGATTCAATACATCGTCCTCCAGCCGACTTGTCTCCATGGGTCTATTGCTGCCTCGGGCACCTTATGGCCGTTCTGCTGTGAGTCAAAGATTTTCGAATCGGACGAAAAACTGATAGAGAATCGTAACGTTCAGGGCCATCTTATGACGTTGGAACACTCAAATTGCGTCCCGATTCAATACATCGTCCTCCAGCAGACTTGTCTCCATGGGTCTATTGCTGCCTCGGGCACCTTAAGTCCGTTCTGCTGTGAGTCAAAGATTTTCGAAACTGACGAAAAACTGATAGTGAATTGTAACATTCAGGGCCACCTAATGACGATGGATCACTCAAATTGCGTCCCGATTCAATACATCGTCCTCCAGCCGACTTGTCTCCATTGGTCTATTGCTGCCTCGGGCACCTTATGGCCGTTCAGCTGTGACTTAAAGATTTTCGAATCGGACGAAAAACTGATGGTGAATTGTAACATTCAGGGCCACCTAATGACGATGGATCACTCAAATTGCGTCCCGATTCAATACATCGTCCTCCAGCAGACTTGTCTCCATTGGTCTATTGCTGCCTCGGGCACCTTATGGCCGTTCAGCTGTGACTCAAAGATTTTCGAATCGGACGAAAAACTGATAGTGAACTGTAACGTTCAGGGCGTCCTAATGACGATGGAACACTCAAATTGCGTCTCGATTCAATACATCGTCATCCAGGCGACTTGTCTCCACGGGTCTACTGCTGCCTCGGGCACCTTATGGCCGTTCTGCTGTGAGTCAAAGATTTTCGAATCGGACGAACAACTGATAGTGAATTGTAACATTCAGGGCCACCTAATGACGATGGATCACTCAAATTGCGTCCCGATTCAATACATCGTCCTCCAGCAGACTTGTCTCCATGGGTCTATTGCTGCCTCGGGCACCTTATGACCGTTCTGCTGTGAGTCAAAGGTATTCGAATCGGACAAAAACTGATAGTGAATTGTAACGTTCAGGGCCTCCTAATGACGATGGAACACTCAAATTGGGTCCCGATTCAATACCTCGTGCTCCAGCAGACTTGTCTCCATGGGTCTATTGCTGCCTCTGGGCACCTTATGGCCGTTCTGCTGTGAGTCAAAGATTTTCGAATCGGACGAAAAACTGATTGTGAATTGTAACGTTCAGGGCCTCCTAATGCCGATGGAACACTCAAACTGCGTCCCGATTCAATGCATCGTCCTCCAGCCGACTTGTCTCCAATGGTCTATTGCTGCCTCGGGTACCTTATGGCCGTTCTGCTGTGAGTCAAAGATTTTCGAATCGAACGAAAAACTGATAGTGAATTGTAACGTTCAGGGCCACCTAATGACGATGGATCACTCAAATTGCGTCCCGATTCAATACATCGTCCTCCAGCAGACTTGTATCCAAGGGTCTATTGCTGCCTCGGGCACCTTATGACCGTTCTGCTGTGAGTCAAAGACTTTCGAATCGGACGAAAAACTGATAGTGAATTGTAACGTTCGGGGCCACCTAATGACGATGGATCACTCAAATTGCGTCACGATTCAATACATCGTCCTCCAGCCGACTTGTCTCCATGGGTCTATTGCTGCCTCCGGCACCTTATGGCCGTTCTGCTGTGACTTAAAGATTTTCGAGTCGGACGAAAAACTGATGGTGAATTGTAACATTCAGGGCCACCTAATGACGATGGATCACTCAAATTGCGTCCCGATTCAATACATCGTCCTCCAGCCGACTTGACACCATGGGTCTATTGCTGCCTCGGGCACCTTATGGCCATTCTAATGTGAGTCAAAGATTTTCGAATCGGACGAAAAACTGATAGTGAATTGTAACGTTCAGGGCCACCTAATGACGATGGATCACTCAAATTGCGTCTCGATTCAATACATCGTCATCCAGGCGACTTGTCTCACCGGGTCTATTGCTGCCTCGGGCACCTTATGGCTGTTCTGCTGTGAGTCAAAGATTTTCGAATCGGACGAACAACTGATAGTGAATTGTAACATTCAGGGCCACCTAATGACGATGGATCACTCAAATTGCGTCCCGATTCAATACATCGTCCTCCAGCCGACTTGTCTTCATGGGTCTATTGCTGCCTCGGGCACCTTATGACCGTTCTGCTGTGAGTCAAAGACTTTCGAATCGGACGAAAAACTGATAGTGAATTGTAACATTCAGAGCCACCTAATGACGATGGATCACTCAAATTGGGTCCCGATTCAATACCTCGTGCTCCAGCAGACTTGTCTCCATGGGTCTATTGCTGCCTCTGGGCACCTTATGGCCGTTCTGCTGTGAGTCAAAGATTTTCGAATCGGACGAAAAACTGGTAGTGAATTGTAACGTTCAGGGCCACCTAATGACGATGGATCACTCAAATTGCGTCCCGATTCAATACATCGTCCACCAGCAGACTTGTCTCCATGGGTCTATTGCTGCCTCGGGCACCTTATGGTCGTTCTCCCGTGAGTCTAGATTATCGAATGGGACGAAAAACTGATAGTTAATTGTAACATTCAGGGCCTCCTAATGACGATGGATCATTCAAATTGCGTCCCGATTCAATACATCGTCCTCCAGCCGACTTGACTCCATGGGTCTATTGCTGCCTCGGGCACCATATGGCCGTTCTGCTGTGAGTCAATGATTTTCGGATCGGACGAATAACTGATAGTGAATTGTAACATTCAGGGCCACCTAATGACGATGGATCACTCAAATTGCGTCCCGATTCAATACATCGTCCTCCAGCCGACCTGTCTCCATGGGTCAATTGCTGCCTTGGGCACCTTATGGCCGTTCTGCTGTGAGTCAAAGATTTTCGAATCGGACGAAAAACTGAAAGTGAATTGTAACGTTCAGGGCCTCCTAATGACGATGGATCACTCAAATTGCGTCCCGATTCAATACCTCGTGCTCCAGCAGACTTGTCTCCATGGGTCTATTGCTGCCTCGGGCACCTTATGACCGTTCTGCTGTGAGTCAAAGATTTTCGAATCGGACGAAAAACTGATAGTGAATTGTAACGTTCAGGGCCACCTAATGACGATGGATCACTCAAATTGCGTCCCGATTCAATACATCGTCCTCCAGCAGACTTGTCTCCATTGGTCTATTGCTGCCTCGGGCACCTTATGATCGTTCTCCCGTGAGTCTAGATTATCTAATGGTACGAAAAACTGATAGTTAATTGTAACATTCAGGGCCTCCTAATGACGACGGAACACTCAAATTGCGTCCCGATTCAATACATCGTCCTCCAGCCGACTTGACTCCACGGGTCTATTGCTGCCTCGGGCACCATATGGCCGTTCTGCTGTGAGTCTAGATTATCGAATGGGACGAAAAACTGATAGTGAATTGTAACGTTCAGGGCCACCTAATGACGATGGATCACTCAAATTGCGTCCCGATTCAATACATCGTCCTCCAGCCGACTTGTCTCCATGGGTCTATTGCTGCCTTGGGCACCTTATGGCCGTTCTGCTGTGAGTCAAAGATTTTCGAATCGGACGAAAAACTGATAGTGAATTGTAACTTTCAGGGCCACCTAATGACGATGTATCACACAAATTGCGTCCCGATTCAATACGTCGTCCTCCAGCAGACTTGTCTCCATGGGTCTATTGCTGCCTCGTGCACTTTATGGCCGTTCTGCTGCGAGTCAAAGATTTTCGAATCGGACGAAAAACTGATAGTGATTTGGAACGTTCAGGGCCGCCTAATGGCGATGGATTACTCAAATTGCGTCCCGATTCAATACATCGTGCTCCAGCAGACTTGTCTCCATGGGTCTATTGCTGCCTCGGGCACCCTATGGCCGTTCTGCTGTGAGTCAAAGATTTTCGAATTGGACGAAAAACTGATAGAGATTTGTAACGATCAGGGCCACCTAATGGCGATGGATCACTCAAATTGCGTCCCGATTCAATACATCGTGCTCCAGCAGACTTGTCTCCATGGGTCTATTGCTGCCTCGGGCACCCTATGGCCGTTCTGCTGTGAGTCAAAGATTTTCGAATTGGACGAAAAACTGATAGTGAATTGTAACGTTCAGGGCCTCCTAATGCCGATGGAACACTCAAACTGCGTCCCGATTCAATACATCGTCCTCCAGCCGACTTGTCTCCATGGGTCTATTGCTGCCTCGGGTACCTTATGGCCGTTCTGCTGTGAGTCAAAGATTTTCGAATCGGACGAAAAACTGATAGTGAATTGTAACATTCAGGGCCACCTAATGACGATGGATCACTCAAATTGCGTCACGATTCAATACATCGTCCTCCAGCCGACTTGTCTCCATGGGTCTATTGCTGCCTCGGGCACCTTATGGCCGTTCTGCTGTGAGTCAAAGATTTTCGAATCGGACGAAAAACTGATAGAGAATCGTAACGTTCAGGGCCATCTTATGACGTTGGAACACTCAAATTGCGTCCCGATTCAATACATCGTCCTCCAGCAGACTTGTCTCCATGGGTCTATTGCTGCCTCGGGCACCTTAAGTCCGTTCTGCTGTGAGTCAAAGATTTTCGAAACTGACGAAAAACTGATAGTGAATTGTAACATTCAGGGCCACCTAATGACGATGGATCACTCAAATTGCGTCCCGATTCAATACATCGTCCTCCAGCCGACTTGTCTCCATTGGTCTATTGCTGCCTCGGGCACCTTATGGCCGTTCAGCTGTGACTTAAAGATTTTCGAATCGGACGAAAAACTGATGGTGAATTGTAACATTCAGGGCCACCTAATGACGATGGATCACTCAAATTGCGTCCCGATTCAATACATCGTCCTCCAGCAGACTTGTCTCCATTGGTCTATTGCTGCCTCGGGCACCTTATGGCCGTTCAGCTGTGACTCAAAGATTTTCGAATCGGACGAAAAACTGATAGTGAACTGTAACGTTCAGGGCGTCCTAATGACGATGGAACACTCAAATTGCGTCTCGATTCAATACATCGTCATCCAGGCGACTTGTCTCCACGGGTCTACTGCTGCCTCGGGCACCTTATGGCCGTTCTGCTGTGAGTCAAAGATTTTCGAATCGGACGAACAACTGATAGTGAATTGTAACATTCAGGGCCACCTAATGACGATGGATCACTCAAATTGCGTCCCGATTCAATACATCGTCCTCCAGCAGACTTGTCTCCATGGGTCTATTGCTGCCTCGGGCACCTTATGACCGTTCTGCTGTGAGTCAAAGGTATTCGAATCGGACAAAAACTGATAGTGAATTGTAACGTTCAGGGCCTCCTAATGACGATGGAACACTCAAATTGGGTCCCGATTCAATACCTCGTGCTCCAGCAGACTTGTCTCCATGGGTCTATTGCTGCCTGTGGGCACCTTATGGCCGTTCTGCTGTGAGTCAAAGATTTTCGAATCGGACGAAAAACTGATTGTGAATTGTAACGTTCAGGGCCTCCTAATGCCGATGGAACACTCAAACTGCGTCCCGATTCAATGCATCGTCCTCCAGCCGACTTGTCTCCAATGGTCTATTGCTGCCTCGGGTACCTTATGGCCGTTCTGCTGTGAGTCAAAGATTTTCGAATCGAACGAAAAACTGATAGTGAATTGTAACGTTCAGGGCCACCTAATGACGATGGATCACTCAAATTGCGTCCCGATTCAATACATCGTCCTCCAGCAGACTTGTATCCAAGGGTCTATTGCTGCCTCGGGCACCTTATGACCGTTCTGCTGTGAGTCAAAGACTTTCGAATCGGACGAAAAACTGATAGTGAATTGTAACGTTCGGGGCCACCTAATGACGATGGATCACTCAAATTGCGTCACGATTCAATACATCGTCCTCCAGCCGACTTGTCTCCATGGGTCTATTGCTGCCTCCGGCACCTTATGGCCGTTCTGCTGTGACTTAAAGATTTTCGAGTCGGACGAAAAACTGATGGTGAATTGTAACATTCAGGGCCACCTAATGACGATGGATCACTCAAATTGCGTCCCGATTCAATACATCGTCCTCCAGCCGACTTGACACCATGGGTCTATTGCTGCCTCGGGCACCTTATGGCCATTCTAATGTGAGTCAAAGATTTTCGAATCGGACGAAAAACTGATAGTGAATTGTAACGTTCAGGGCCACCTAATGACGATGGATCACTCAAATTGCGTCTCGATTCAATACATCGTCATCCAGGCGACTTGTCTCACCGGGTCTATTGCTGCCTCGGGCACCTTATGGCCGTTCTGCTGTGAGTCAAAGATTTTCGAATCGGACGAACAACTGATAGTGAATTGTAACATTCAGGGCCACCTAATGACGATGGATCACTCAAATTGCGTCCCGATTCAATACATCGTCCTCCAGCCGACTTGTCTTCATGGGTCTATTGCTGCCTCGGGCACCTTATGACCGTTCTGCTGTGAGTCAAAGACTTTCGAATCGGACGAAAAACTGATAGTGAATTGTAACATTCAGGGCCACCTAATGACGATGGATCACTCAAATTGGGTCCCGATTCAATACCTCGTGCTCCAGCAGACTTGTCTCCATGGGTCTATTGCTGCCTCTGGGCACCTTATGGCCGTTCTGCTGTGAGTCAAAGATTTTCGAATCGGACGAAAAACTGATAGTGAATTGTAACGTTCAGGGCCACCTAATGACGATGGATCACTCAAATTGCGTCCCGATTCAATACATCGTCCACCAGCAGACTTGTCTCCATGGGTCTATTGCTGCCTCGGGCACCTTATGGTCGTTCTCCCGTGAGTCTAGATTATCGAATGGGACGAAAAACTGATAGTTAATTGTAACATTCAGGGCCTCCTAATGACGATGGATCATTCAAATTGCGTCCCGATTCAATACATCGTCCTCCAGCCGACTTGACTCCATGGGTCTATTGCTGCCTCGGGCACCATATGGCCGTTCTGCTGTGAGTCAATGATTTTCGGATCGGACGAATAACTGATAGTGAATTGTAACATTCAGGGCCACCTAATGACGATGGATCACTCAAATTGCGTCCCGATTCAATACATCGTCCTCCAGCCGACCTGTCTCCATGGGTCAATTGCTGCCTTGGGCACCTTATGGCCGTTCTGCTGTGAGTCAAAGATTTTCGAATCGGACGAAAAACTGAAAGTGAATTGTAACGTTCAGGGCCTCCTAATGACGATGGATCACTCAAATTGCGTCCCGATTCAATACCTCGTGCTCCAGCAGACTTGTCTCCATGGGTCTATTGCTGCCTCGGGCACCTTATGACCGTTCTGCTGTGAGTCAAAGATTTTCGAATCGGACGAAAAACTGATAGTGAATTGTAACGTTCAGGGCCACCTAATGACGATGGATCACTCAAATTGCGTCCCGATTCAATACATCGTCCTCCAGCAGACTTGTCTCCATTGGTCTATTGCTGCCTCGGGCACCTTATGATCGTTCTCCCGTGAGTCTAGATTATCTAATGGTACGAAAAACTGATAGTTAATTGTAACATTCAGGGCCTCCTAATGACGACGGAACACTCAAATTGCGTCCCGATTCAATACATCGTCCTCCAGCCGACTTGACTCCACGGGTCTATTGCTGCCTCGGGCACCATATGGCCGTTCTGCTGTGAGTCTAGATTATCGAATGGGACGAAAAACTGATAGTGAATTGTAACGTTCAGGGCCACCTAATGACGATGGATCACTCAAATTGCGTCCCGATTCAATACATCGTCCTCCAGCCGACTTGTCTCCATGGGTCTATTGCTGCCTTGGGCACCTTATGGCCGTTCTGCTGTGAGTCAAAGATTTTCGAATCGGACGAAAAACTGATAGTGAATTGTAACTTTCAGGGCCACCTAATGACGATGTATCACACAAATTGCGTCCCGATTCAATACGTCGTCCTCCAGCAGACTTGTCTCCATGGGTCTATTGCTGCCTCGTGCACTTTATGGCCGTTCTGCTGCGAGTCAAAGATTTTCGAATCGGACGAAAAACTGATAGTGATTTGGAACGTTCAGGGCCGCCTAATGGCGATGGATTACTCAAATTGCGTCCCGATTCAATACATCGTGCTCCAGCAGACTTGTCTCCATGGGTCTATTGCTGCCTCGGGCACCCTATGGCCGTTCTGCTGTGAGTCAAAGATTTTCGAATTGGACGAAAAACTGATAACGTTCAGGGCCTCCTAATGCCGATGGAACACTCAAACTGCGTCCCGATCAATACATCGTCCTCCAGCCGACTTGTCCCCATGGGTCTATTGCTGCCTCGGGTACCTTATGGCCGTTCTGCTGTGAGTCAAAAATTTTCGAATCGGACGAAAAACTGATAGTGAATTGTAACGTTCAAGGCCACCTAATGACGATGGATCACTCAAATTGCGTCCCGATTCAATACATCGTCCTCCAGCAGACTTGTCTCCAAGGGTCTATTGCTGCCTCGGGCACCTTATGACCGTGCTGCTGTGAGTCAAAGATTTTCGAATCGGACGAAAAACTGATAGTGAATTGTAACGTTCAGGGCCACCTAATGACGATGGATCACTCAAATTGCGTAACGATTCAATACATCGTCCTCCAGCCGACTTGTCTCCGTTGGTCTATTGCTGCCTCGGGCACCCTATGGCCGTTCTGCTGTGAGTCAAAGATTTTCGAATCGGACGAAAAACTGATAGTGAATTGTAACGTTCAGGGCCATCTAATGACGTTGGATCACTCAAATTGCGTCCCGATTCAATACATCGTCCTCCAGCCGACTTGTCTCCATTGGTCTATTGCTGCCTCGGGCACCTTATGGCCGTTCAGCTGTGACTTAAAGATTTTCGAATCGGACGAAAAACTGATGGTGAATTGTAACATTCAGGGCCACCTAATGACGACGGATCACTCAAATTGCGTCCGGATTCAATACATCGTCCTCCAGCCGACTTGACTCCATGGGTCTATTGCTGCCTCGGGCACCTTATGGCCATTCTAATGTGAGTCAAAGATTTTCGAATCGGACGAAAAACTGTTAGTGAATTGTAAAGTTCGGGGCAACCTAATGACGATGGATCACTCAAATTGCGTCCCGATTCAATACATCGTCGTCCAGCAGACTTGTCTCCATTGGTCTATTGCTGCCTTGGGCACCTTATGGCCGTTCAGCTGTGACTCAAAGATTTTCGAATCGGACGAAAAACTAATAGTGAATTGTAACGTTCAGGGCGTGCTAATGACGATGGAACACTCAAATTGCGTCTCGATTCAATACATCGTCCTCCAGCAGTCTTGTCTCCATGGGTCTACTGCTGCCTCGGGCACCTTATGACCGTTCTGCTGTGAGTCAAAGATATTCGAATCGGACGAAAAACTGATAGTGAATTGTAACGTTCAGGGCCTCCTAATGACGATGGAACACTCAAATTGGGTCCCGAATCAATACCTCGTGCGCCAGCAGACTTGTCTCCATGGGTCTATTGCTGCCTCTGGGCACCTTATGGCCGTTCTGCTGTGAGTCAAAGATTTTGGAATCGGACGAAAAACTGATAGTGAATTGTAACGTTCAGGGCCACCTAAAGACGATGGATAATTCAAATTGCGTCCCGATTCAATACATCGTCCACCAGCAGACTTGTCTCCATGGGTCTATTGCTGCCTCGGGCACCTTATGGTCGTTCTCCCGTGAGTCTAGATTATCGAATGGGACGAAAAACCGATAGTTAATTGTAACATTCAGGGCCTCCTAATGACGATGGATCATTCAAATTGCGTCCCGATTCAATACATCGTCCTCCAGCCGACTTAACTCCATGGGTCTATTGCTGCCTCGGGCACCATATGGCCGTTCTGCTGTGAGTCAATGATTTTCGGATCGGACGAATAACTGATAGTGAATTGTAGCATTCAGGGCCACCTAATGACGATGGATCACTCTAATTGCGTCCCGATTCAATACATCGTCCTCCAGCCGACTTGTCTCCATGGGTCTATTGCTGCCTAGGGCACCTTATGGCAGTTCTGCTGTGAGTCAAAGATTTTCGAATCGGACGAAAAACTGATAGTGAATTGTAACGTTCAGGGCCTCATAATGACGATGGATCACTCAAATTGCGTCCCTATTCAATACCTCGTGCTCCAGCAGACTTGTCTCCATTGGTCTATTGCTGCCTCGGGCACCTTATGGTTGTTCTCCCGTGAGTCTAGATTATCTAATGGGACGAAAAACTGATAGTTAATTGTAACATTCAGGGCCTCTTAATGACGATGGAACACTCAAATTGCGTCCCGATTCAATACATCGTCCTCCAGCCGACTTGACTCCACGGGTCTATTGCTGCCTCGGGCACCATATGGCCGTCCTGCTGTGAGTCTAGATTATCGAATGGGACGAAAAACTGATAGTGAATTGTAACGTTCAGGGCCACCTAATGACGATGGATCACTCAAATTTCGTCCCGATTCAATACATCGTCCTCCAGCAAACTTGTCTCCATGGGTCTATTGCTGCCTTGGGCACCTTATGGCCGTTCTGCTGTGAGTCAAAGATTTTCGAATCGGACGAAAAACTGATAGTGAATTGTAACTTTCAGGGCCACCTAATGACGATGAATCACACAAATTGCGTCCCGATTCAATACGTCGTCCTCCAGCAGACTTGTCTCCATGGGTCTATTGCTGCCTCGTGCACCTTATGGCCGTTCTGCTGCGAGTCAAAGATTTTCGAATCGGACGAAAAACTGATAGTGATTTGTAACGTTCAGGGCCACCTAATGGCGATGGATCACTCAAATTGCGTCCCGATTTAATACATCGTGCTCCAGCAGACTTGTCTCCATGGGTCTATTGCTGCCTCGGGCACCCTATGGCCGTTCTGCTGTGAGTCAAAGATTTTCGAATTGGACGAAAGACTGATAGTGAATTGTAACGTTCAGGGCCTCCTAATGCCGATGGAACACTCAAACTGCGTCCCGATCAATACATCGTCCTCCAGCCGACTTGTCTCCATGGGTCTATTGCTGCCTCGGGTAGCTTATGGCCGTTCTGCTGTGAGTCAAAGATTTTGGAATCGGACGAAAAACTGATAGTGAATTGTAACGTTCAGGGCCACCTAATGACGATGGATCACTCAAATTGCGTCCCGATTCAATACATCGTCCTCAAGCAGACTTTTCTCCAAGGGTCCTTTGCTGCCTCGGGCACCTTATGACCGTTCTGCTGTGAGTCAAAGATTTTCGAATCGGACGAAAAACAGATAGTGAATTGTAACGTTCAGGTTCACCTAATGACGATGGATCACTCAAATTGCGTCCCGATTCAATACATCGTCCTCCAGCAGACTTGTCTCCATGGGTCTATTGCTGCCTCGGGCACCTTATGGCCGTTATGCTGTGAGTCAAAGATTTTCGAATCGGACGAAAAACTGATAGTGAATTGTATCGTTCAGGGTCTCCTAATGACGATGGAACATTCAAATTGCGTCCCGATTCAATACATCGTCCTCCAGCCGACTTGTTTCCATGGGTATATTGCTGCCTCGGGCACGTTATGGTCGTTCACCTGTGAGTCTAGATTTTCGAATCGAACGCAAAACTTATAGTTAATTGAAACGTTCAGGTCCTCCTAATGACGATGGAACACTCAAATTGCGTCTAGATTCAATACATCATCTTCCAGCCGACTTGTCTCCATGGGTCTATTGCTGCCTCGGGCACCGTACGGTCGTTCTTCTGTGAGTCTAGATTATCGAATCGGACGCAAAACTGATAGTTAATTGTAACGTTCAGTGCCTCCTAATCACGATGGAACACTCAAATTGCGTACCGATTCAATACATCGTCCTCCAGCCGACTTGTCTCCATGGGTCTATTGCTGCCTCTGGCACCTTTTGGTCGTTCTCCTGTGAGTCTAAATTATCGAATGGGACGCAAAACTGATAGTTAATTGTAACGTTCAGGCCCTCCTAATGACGATGGAACTCTGAAATTGCGTCCCGATTCAATACATCGTCCTCCAGCCGACTTGTGTCCATGGGTCTATTGCTGCCTCGGACACCTTATGGTCGTTCTCCTGTGAGTCTAGATTATCGAATCGATCGCAAAACTGATAGTTAATTGTAACGTTCAGGGCCACCTAATGACGATGGAACACTCAAATTGCGTCCAGATTCAATACATCGTCCTCCAGCCGACTTGTCTCCATGGGTCAATTGCTGCCTCGGGCACCTAATGGTCGTTCCCCTGTGAGTCTAGATTTTCGAATCGGACGCAAAACTGATAGTTAATTGCAACGTTCAGTGCCTCCTAATGACGATGGACACACTCAAATTGCGTACCGATTCAATACATCGTCCTCCAGTCGACTTGTCTCCATGGGTCTATTGCTGCCTCGGGCACCTTATGGTCGTTCTCCTGTGAGTCTAAATTATCGAATGGGACGCAAAACTGTTAGTTAATTGCAACGTTCAAGGCCTCCTAATGACGGTGGAACACTCAAATTTCGTCCCGATTCAATACATCGTCCTCCTGCCGACTTGTCTCCATGTGTCTATTGTTGCCTCGGGCACCTTATGGTCGTTCTCCAGTGAGTCTAGATTATCGAATGGGACGAAAAACTGATAGTGAATTGTAACGTTCAGGGCCACCTAATGACGATGGATCACTCAAATTGCGTCTTGATTCAATACATCGTCCTCCAGCAAACTTGTCTCCATGGGTCTATTGCTGCCTTGGGCACCTTATGGCCGTTCTGCTGTGAGTCAAAGATTTTCGAATCGGACGAAAAACTGATAGTGAATTGTAACTTTCAGGGCCACCTAATGACGATGAATCACACAAATTGCGTCCCGATTCAATACGTCGTCCTCCAGCAGACTTGTCTCCATGGGTCTATTGCTGCCTCGTGCACCTTATGGCCGTTCTGCTGCGAGTCAAAGATTTTCGAATCGGACGAAAAACTGATAGTGATTTGTAACGTTCAGGGCCACCTAATGGCGATGGATCACTCAAATTGCGTCCCGATTCAATACATCGTGCTCCAGCAGACTTGTCTCCATGGGTCTATTGCTGCCTCGGGTAGCTTATGGCCGTTCTGCTGTGAGTCAAAGATTTTGGAATCGGACGAAAAACTGATAGTGAATTGTAACGTTCAGGGCCACCTAATGACGATGGATCACTCAAATTGCGTCCCGATTCAATACATCGTCCTCCAGCAGACTTTTCTCCAAGGGTCTATTGCTGCCTCGGGCACCTTATGACCGTTCTGCTGTGAGTCAAAGATTTTCGAATCGGACGAAAAACAGATAGTGAATTGTAACGTTCAGGTTCACCTAATGACGATGGATCACTCAAATTGCGTCCCGATTCAATACATCGTCCTCCAGCAGACTTGTCTCCATGGGTCTATTGCTGCCTCGGGCACCTTATGGCCGTTATGCTGTGAGTCAAAGGTTTTCGAATCGGACGAAAAACTGATAGTGAATTGTATCGTTCAGGGTCTCCTAATGACGATGGAACATTCAAATTGCGTCCCGATTCAATACATCGTCCTCCAGCCGACTTGTTTCCATGGGTATATTGCTGCCTCGGGCACGTTATGGTCGTTCTCCTGTGAGTCTAGATTATCGAATCGATCGCAAAACTGATAGTTAATTGTAACGTTCAGGGCCTCCTAATGACGACGGAACACTCAAATTGCGTCCAGATTCAATACATCGTCCTCCAGCCGACTTGTCTCCAGGGGTCAATTGCTGCCTCGGGCACCTAATGGTCGTACCCCTGTGAGTCTAGATTTTCGAATCGGACGCGAAACTGATAGTTAATTGCAACGTTCAGTGCCTCCTAATGACGATGGACACACTCAAATTGCGTACCGATTCAATACATCGTCCTCCAGTCGACTTGTCTCCATGGGTCTATTGCTGCCTCGGGCACCTTATGGTCGTTCTCCTGTGAGTCTAAATTATCGAATGGGACGCAAAACTGTTAGTTAATTGCAACGTTCAAGGCCTCCTAATGACGGTGGAACACTCAAATTGCGTCCCGATTCAATACATCGTCCTCCTGCCGACTTGTCTCCATGTGTCTATTGTTGCCTCGGGCACCTTATGGTCGTTCTCCAGTGAGTCTAGATTATCGAATCGGACGCAAAACTGATAGTTAATTGTAACGTTCAGTGCCTCCTAATGACGATGGAACACTCAAATTCCGTCCAGATTCAATACATCTTCCTCCAGCCGACTTGTCTCCATGGTCAATTGCTGCCTCGGGCACCTAATGGTCGTTCGCCTGTGAGTCTAGATTTTCGAATCGAACGCAAAACTGATAGTTAATTGCAACGTTCAGGGCCTCCTAATGACGATGGAACACTCAAATTGCGTCCAGATTCAATACATCGTCCTCCAGCCGACTTGTCTCCATGGGTCTATTGCTGCCTCGGGCACCTAATGGTCGTTCCCCTGTGAGTCTAGATTTTCGAATCGAACGCAAAACTGATAGTTAATTATAACTTTCAGGGCCTCCTAATGACGATGGAACACTCAAATTGCGTCCCGATTCAATACATCGTCTTCCAGCCGACTTTTCTCCATATGTCTATTGCAGCCTAGTGCACCTAATGGTCGTTCCCCTGTGAGTCTAGATTATCGAATCGGACGCAAAACTGATTGTTAATTGTAACGTTCAGTGCCTCCTAATGACGATGGAACACTCAAATTGCGTACCGATTAAATACATCGTCCTCCAGCCGACTTGTCTCCATGGGTCTATTGCTGCCTCGGGCACCTTATGGTCGTTCTCCTGTGAGTCTAAATTATGGAATGGGACGGAAATCTGATAGTTAATTGTAACGTTCAGTGCCTCCTAATGACGATGGAACACTCAAATTGCGCCCCGATTCAATACATCGTCCTCCAGCCGGCTTGTCTCCATCGGTCAATTGCTGCCTCGGGCACCTAATGGTCTTTCCCTGTGAGTCTAGAATTTCAAATCGAACGCAAAACTGATAGTTAATTGTAACGTTCAGTGCCTCCTAATGATGATGGAACACTCACCGATTCAATACATCGTCCTCCAGCCGACTTGTCTCCATGGGTCTATTGCTGCCTCGTGCACCTAATGGTCGTTCCCCTGTGAGTCTAGATTATCGAATCGGACGCAAAACTGATTGTTAATTGTAACGTTCAGTGCCTCCTAATGACGATGGAACACTCAAATTGCGTACCGATTCAATACATCGTCCTCCAGCCGACTTGTCTCCATGGGTCTATTGCTGCCTCGGGCACCTTATGGTCGTTCTCCTGTGAGTCTAAATTATGGAATGGGACGGAAATCTGATAGTTAATTGTAACGTTCAGTGCCTCCTAATGACGATGGAACACTCAAATTGCGTCCCGATTCAATACATCGTCCTCCAGCCGGCTTGTCTCCATGGGTCAATTGCTGCCTCGGGCACCTAATGGTCGTTCCCCTGTGAGTCTAGATTTTCGAATCTAACGCAAAACTGATAGTTAATTGTAACGTTCAGTGCCTCCTAATGACGATGGACACACTCAAATTGCGTACCGATTCAATACATCGTCCTCCAGTCGACTTGTCCCCATGGGTCTATTGCTGCCTCGGGCACCTTATGGTCGTACTCCTGTGAGTCTAAATTATCGAATGGGACGCAAAACTGATAGTTAATTGTAACGTTCAGGGCCTCCTAATGACGATGGAACACTGAAATTGCGTCCCGATTCAATACATCGTCCTCCAGCCGACTTATCTCCATGGGTCTATTGCTGCATCGGACACCTTATGGTCGTTCTCCTGTGAGTCTAGATTATCGAATCGGTCGCAAAACTGATAGTTAATTGTAACGTTCAGGGCCTCCTAATGACGATGGAACACTCAAATTGCGTCCCGATTCAATACATCGTCCTCCAGCCGACTTGTCTCCATGGGTCTATCATTGCCTCGGGCACCTTATGGTCGTTCTCCTGTGAGTCTAGATTATCGAATCGGACGCAAAACTGACAGTTAATTGTAACGTTCAGGGCCTCCTAATGACGATGGAACACTCAAATTGCGTCCAGATTCAATACATCGTCCTCCAGCCGACTTGTCCCCATAGGTCAATTGCTGCCTCGGGCACCTAATGGTCGTTCCCCTGTGAGTATAGATTTTCGAATCGAACACAAAACTGATAGTTTATTGCAACGTTCAGGACCTCCTAATGACGATGGAACACTCAAATTGCGTCCCGATTCAATACATTGTCCTCCAGCCGACTTTTCTCCATATGTCTATTGCTGCCTCGGGCGCCTTATGGTCGTTCTCCTGGGAGTCAAGATTTTCGAATCGGTCGCAAAACTGATAGTTAATTGTAACGTTCAGGGCCTCCTAATGACGATGGAACACTCAAATTGCGTCCCGATTCAATACATCGTCCTCCAGCCGACTTGTCTCCATGAGTCTATTGCTGCCTCGCGGACCTTACGGTCGTCCTCCTGTGAGTCTAGATTATCGAATCGGACGCAAAACTGATAGTTAATTGCAACGTTCAGGGCCTCCTAATGACGATGGAACACTCAAATTGCGTCCAGATTCAATACACCGTCCTCCAGCCGACTTGTCTCCATGGGTCCATTGCTGCCTCGGGCACCTTTTGGTCGTTCCCCTGTGAGTCTAGATTTTCGAATCGAACGCAAAACTGATAGTTAATTATAACGTTCAGGGCCTCCTAATGACGATGGAACACTCAAATTGCGTCCCGATTCAATACGTCGTCCTCCAGCCGACTTTTCTCCATATGTCTATTGCTGCCTCGGGCGCCTTATGGTCGTTCTCCTGTGAGTCTACATTATTGAATCGGACGCAAAACTGATAGTTAATTGCAACGTTCAGGGCCTCCTAATGACGGTGGAACACTCAAATTGCGTCCAGATTCAATACATCGTCTTCCAGCCGACTTGTGTCATTGGTTCTATTGCTACCTCGGGCACCGAATGGTCGTTCCCCTGTGAGTCTAGATTTTCGAATCGAACGCAAAACTGATAGATAATTATAACGTTCAGGGCCTCCTAATGACGATGGAACACTCAAATTGCGTCCCGATTCAATACATCGTCCTCCAGCCGACTTTTCTCCATGTGTCTATTGCTGCCTCGGGCGCCTTATGGTCGTTCTCCTGGGAGTCAAGATTTTCGAATCGGTCGCAAAACTGATAGTTAATTGTAACGTTCAGGGCCTCCTAATGACGATGGAACATTCAAATTGCGTCCCGATTCAATACATCGTCCTCCAGCCGACTTGTCTCCATGAGTCTATTGCTGCCTCGGGCACCTTACGGTCGTTCTCCTGTGAGTCTAGATTATCGAATCGGACGCAAAACTGATAGTTAATTGCAACGTTCAGGGCCTCCTAATGACGATGGAACACTCAAATTTCGTCCAGATTCAATACATCGTCCTCCAGCCGACTTGTCTCAATGGGTCAATTGTTGCCTCGGGCACCTAATGGTCTTTCCCTGTGAGTCTAGATTTTCTTATCGAACGCAAAACTGATAGTTAATTGTAACGTTCAGTGCCTCCTAATGATGATGGAACACTCACCGATGCAATACATCGTCCTCCAGCCGACTTGTCTCCATGGGTCTATTGCTGCCTCGGGCACCTTATGGTCGGTCTCCTGTGAGTATAGATTATCGAATCGGACGCAAAACTGATAGTTAATTGTAACGTTCAGTGCCTCCTAATGACGATGGAACACTCAAATTGCGTCCCGATTCAATACATGGTCCTCCAGCCGGCTTGTCTCCATGGGTCAATTGCTGCCTCGGGCACCTAATGGTCGTTCCCCTGTGAGTCTAGATTTCCGAATCTAACGCAAAACTGATAGTTAATTGTAACGTTCAGTGCCTCCTAATGACGATGGACACACTCAAATTGCGTACCGATTCAATACATTGTCCTCCAGTCGACTTGTCTCCATGGGTCAATTGCTGCCTCGGGCACCTAATGGTCGTTCTCCTGTGAGTCTAAATTATCGAATGGGACGCAAAACTGATAGTTAATTGTAACGTTCAGGGCCTCCTAATGACGATGGAACACTGAAATTGCGTCCCGATACAATACATCGTCCTCCAGCCGACTTATCTCCATGGGTCTATTGCAGCCTCGGACACCTTATGGTCGTTCTCCTGTGAGTCTAGATTATCGAATCGGTCGCAAAACTGATAGTTAATTGTAACGTTCAGGGCCTCCTAATGACGATGGAACACTCAAATTGCGTCCCGATTCAATACATCGTCCTCCAGCCGACTTGTCTCCATGGGTCTATCGCTGACTCGGGCACCTAATGGTCGTTCCCCTGTGAGTCTAGATTTTCGAATCGGACGCAAAACTGATAGTTAATTGTAACGTTCAGGGCCTCCTAATGACGATGGAACACTCAAATTGCGTCCAGATTCAATACATCGTCCTCCAACCGACTTGTCTCCATGGGTCTATTGCTGCCTCGGGCACCTAATGGTCGTTCCCCTGTGAGTCTAGATTTTCGAATCGAACACAAAACTGATAGTTAATTGTAACGTTCAGGACCTCCTAATGACGATGGAACACTCAAATTGCGTCCCGATTCAATACATCGTCCTCCAGCCGACTTTTCTCCATATGTCTATTGCTGCCTCGGGCGCCTTATGGTCGTTCTCCTAGGAGTCAAGATTTTCGAATCGGTCGCAAAACTGATAGTTAATTGTAACGTTCAAGGCCTCCTAATGACGATGGAACACTCAAATTGCGTCCAGATTCAATACATCGTCCTCCAGCCGACTTGTCTCCATGGGTCAATTGCTGCCTCGGGCACCGAATGGTCGTTCCCCTGTGAGTCTAGATTTTCGAATCGGACGCAAAACTGATAGTTAATTGTAACGTTCAGTGCCTCCTAATGACGATGGAACACTCAAATTGCGTACCGATTCAATACATCGTCCTCCAGCCGACTTGTCTCCATGGGTCTATTGCTGCCTCGGGCACCTTATGGTGGTTCTCCTGTGAGTCTAAATTATCGAATGGGACGGAAATCTGATAGTTAATTGTAACGTTCAGTGCCTCCTAATAACGATGGAACACTCAAATTGCGTCCCGATTCAATACATCGTCCTCCAGCCGGCTTGTCTCCAGGGGTCAATTGCTGCCTCGGGCACCTAATGGTCGTTCCCCTGTGAGTCTAGATTTTCGAATCTAACGCAAAACTGATAGTTAATTGTAACGTTCAGTGCCTCCTAATGACGATGGACACACTCAAATTGCGTAACGATTCAATACATCGTCCTCCAGTCGACTTGTCTCCATGGGTCTATTGCTGCCTCGGGCACCTTATGGTCGTTCTCCTGTGAGTCTAAATTATCGAATGGGACGCAAAACTGATAGTTAATTGTATCGTTCAGGGCCTCCTAATGACGATGGAACACTGAAATTGCGTCCCGATTCAATACATCGTCCTCCAGCCGACTTATCTCCATGGGTCTATTGCTGCCTCGGACACCTTATGGTCGTTCTCCTGTGAGTCTAGATTATCGAATCGGTCGCAAAACTGATAGTTAATTGTAACGTTCAGGGCCTCCTAATGACGATGGAACACTCAAATTGCGTCCCGATTCAATACATCGTCCTCCAGCCGACTTGTCTCCATGGGTCTATCGCTGCCTCGGGCACCTTATGGTCGTTCTCCTGTGAGTCTAGATTATCGAATCGGACGCAAAACTGATAGTTAAGTGTAACGTTCAGTGCCTCCTAATGACGACGGATCACTGAAATTGCGTCCAGATTCAATACATCGTCCTCCAGCCGACTTGTCCCCATAGGTCAATTGCTGCCACGGGCACCTAATGGTCGTTCCCCTGTGAGTCTAGATTTTCGAATCGGACGCAAAACTGATAGTTAATTGTAACGTTCAGGGCCTCCTAATGACGATGGAACACTCAAATTGCGTCCAGATTCAATACATCGTCCTCCAGCCGACTTGTCTCCATGGGTCTATTGCTGCCTCAGGCACCTAATGGTCGATCCCCTGTGAGTCTAGATTTTTGAATCAAAAACAAAACTGATAGTTAATTGTAACGTTCAGGACCTCCTAATGACGATGGAACACTCAAATTGCGTCCCGATTCCATACATCGTCCTCCAGCCGACTTTTCTCCATATGTCTATTGCTGCCTCGGGCGCATTATGGTCGTTCTCCTGGGAGTCAAGATTTTCGAATCGGTCGCAAAACTGATAGTTAATTGTAACGTTCAGGGCCTCCTAATGACGATGGAACACTAAAATTGCGTCCCGATTCAATACATCGTCCTCCAGCCGACTTGTCTCCATGAGTCTATTGCTTTCTCGCGCACCTTACGGTCGTCCTCCTGTGAGTCTAGATTATCGAATCGGACGCAAAACTGATAGTTAATTGCAACGTTCAGGGCCTCCTAATGACGATGGAACACTCAAATTGCGTCCAGATTCAATACATCGTCCTCCAGCCGACTTGTCTCCATGGGTCTATTGCTGCCTCGGGCACCTAATGGTCGTTTCCCTGAGAGTCTAGATTTTCGAATCGAACGCAAAACTGATAGTTAATTATAACGTTCAGGGCCTCCTAATGACGATGGTACACTCAAATTGCGTCCCGATTCAATACATCGTCCTCCAGCCGACTTTTCTCCATATGTCTATTGCTGCCTCGGGAGCCTTATGGTCGTTCTCCTGGGAGTCAAGATTTTCGAATCGGTCGCAAAACTGATAGTTAATTGTAACGTTCAGGGCCTCCTAATGACGATGGAACATTCAAATTGCGTCCCGATTCAATTCATCGTCCTCCAGCCGACTTGTCTCCATGAGTCTATTGCTGCCTCGGGCACCATACGGTCGTTCTCCTGTGAGTCTAGATTTTCGAATCTAACGCAAAACTGATAGTTAATTGTAACGTTCAGTGCCTCCTAATGACGATGGACACACTCAAATTGCGTACCGATTCAATATATCGTCCTCCAGTCGACTTGTCTCCATGGGTCTATTGCTGCCTCGGGCACCTTATGGTCGTTCTCCTGTGAGTCTAAATTATCGAAAGGGACGCAAAACTGATAGTTAATTGTAACGTTCAGGGCCTCCTAATGACGATGGAACACTGAAATTGCGTCCCGATTCAATACATCGTCCTCCAGCCGACTTATCTCCATGGGTCTATTGCTGCCTCGGACACCTTATGGTCGTTCTCCTGTGAGTCTAATTTATCGAATCGGTCGCAAAACTGATAGTTAATTGTAACGTTCAGGGCCTCCTAATGACGATGGAACACTCAAATTGCGTCCCGATTCATTACATCGTCCTCCAGCCGACTTGTCTCCATGGGTCTATCGCTGACTCGGGCACCTTATGGTCGTTCTCCTGTGAGTCTAGATTATCGAATCGGACGCAAAACTGATAGTTAATTGTAACGTTCAGTGCCTCCTAATGACGATGGATCACTCAAATTGCGTCCAGATTCAATACCTCGTCCTCCAGCCGACTTGTCTCCATGGGTCTATTGCTGCCTCGGGCACCTAATGGTCGTTCCCCTGTGAGTCTAGATTTTCGAATCGAACAGAAAACTGATAGTTAATTGTAACGTTCAGGACCTCCTAATGACGACGGAACACTCAAATTGCGTCCCGATTCAATACATCGTCCTCCAGCCGACTTTTCTCCATATGTCTATTGCTGCCTCGGGCGCCTTATGGTCGTTCACCTGGGAGTCAAGATTTTCGAATCGGTCGCAAAACTGATAGTTGATTGTAACGTTCAGGGCCTCCTAATGACGATGGAACACTCAAATTGCGTCCCGATTCAATACATCGTCCTCCAGCCGACTTGTCTCCATGAGTCTATTGCTGCCTCGCGCACCTTACGGTCGTCCTCCTGTGAGTCTAGATTATCGAATCGGACGCAAAACTGATAGTTAATTGCAACGTTCAGGGCCTCCTACTGACGATGGAACACTCAAATTGCGTCCAGATTCAATACATCGTCCTCCAGCCGACTTGTCTCCATGGGTCTATTGCTGCCTCGGGCACCTAATGGTCGTTCCCCTGTGAGTCTAGATTTTCGAATCGAACGCAAAACTGATAGTTAATTATAACGTTCAGGGCCTCCTAATGACGATGGAACACTCAAATTGCGTCCCGATTCAATACATCGTCCTCCAGCCGACTTTTCTCCATATGTCTATTGCTGCCTCGGGCGCCTTATGGTCGTTCTCCTGGGAGTCAAGAGTTTCGAATCGGTCGCAAAACTGATAGTTAATTGTAACGTTCAGGTCCTCCTAATGACGATGGAACATTCAAATTGCGTCCCGATTCAATACATCGTCCTCCAGCCGACTTGTCTCCATGAGTCTATTGCTGCCTCGGGCACCATACGGTCGTTCTCCTGTGAGTCTAGATTATCGAATCGGACGCAAAACTGATAGTTAATTGCAACGTTCAGGGCCTCCTAATGACGATGGAACACTCAAATTGCGTCCAGATTCAATACATCGTCCTCCAGCCGACTTGTCTCCATCGGTCAATTGCTGCCTCGGGCACCTAATGGTCTTTCCCTGTGAGTCTAGATTATCGAATCGGACGCAAAACTGATAGTTAATTGTAACGTTCAGTGCCTCCTAATGATGATGGAACACTCACCGATTCAATTCATCGTCCTCCAGCCGACTTGTCTCCATGGGTCTATTGCTGCCTCGGGCACCTTATGGTCGTTCTCCTGTGAGTCTAGATTATCGAATGGGACGAAAAACTGATAGTTAATTGTAACGTTCAGTGCCTCCTAATGACGATGGAACACTCAAATTGCGTCCAGATTCAATACATCGTCCTCCAGCCGACTTGTCTCCATGGGTCAATTGCTGCCTCGGGCACCTAATGGTCGTTCCCCTGTGAGTCTAGATTTTCGAATCGAACGCAAAACTGATAGTTAATTGTAACTTTCAGTGCCTCCTAATGACGATGGAACACTCAAATTGCGTCCCGATTCAATACGTCGTCCTCCAGCCGACTTGTCTCCATGGGTCTATTGCTGCCTCGGACACCTTATGTTCGTTCTCCTATGAGTCTAGATTATCGAATCGGTCGCAAAACTGATAGTTAATTGTAACGTTCAGGGCCTCCTAATGACGATGGAACACTCAAATTGCGTCCCGATTCTATACATCGTCCTCCAGCCGACTTGTCTCCATGAGTCTATTGCTGCCTCGGGCACCTAATGGTCGTTCTCCTGTGAGTCTAGATTATCGAATCGGACGCAAAACTGATAGTTAATTGTAACGTTCAGGGCCTCCTAATGACGATGGAACACTCAAATGGCGTCCCGATTCAATACATCGTCCTCCCGTCGACTTGTCTCCATGGGTCTATTGCTGCCTCGGGCACCTAATGGTGTTTCCAATGTGAGTCTAGATTTTCGAATCGAACGCAAAACTGATAGTTAGTTGTAACGTTCAGGGCCTCCTAATGACGACGGAACACTCAAATTGCGTCCCGATTGAATACATTGTACTCAAGACGACTTGTCTCCATGGGTCTATCGCTGCTTCGGGCGCCTTATGGTCGTTCTCCTCTGAGTCTAGATTATCGAATCGGACGGAAAACAGGTAGATAATTGTAACGTTCAGGCCTCCTAATGACGATGGAACACATAAATTGCGTCCCGATTCAATACATCGTCCTCCAGCCGACGTGTCTCCATGGGTCTACTGCTGTCTCGGGCACCTTATGGTCGTTCTCCCGCGAGTATAGATTATCGAACAGGACGCAAAACTGATAGTTAATTGTAACGTTCAGGGCCTCCTAATGACGATGGAACACTCACATTGCGTCCCGATTGAATACATTGTACTCAAGACGACTTGTCTCCATGGGTCTATCGCTGCTTCGGGCGCCTTATGGTCGTTCTCCGCTGAGTCTAGATTATCGAATCGGACGCAAAACAGGTAGTTAATTGTAACGTTCAGGCCTCCTAATGACGATGGAACACATAAATTGCGTCCCGATTCAATACATCGTCCTCCAGCCGAAGTGTCTCCATGGGTCTACTGCTGTATCGGGCACCTTATGTTCGTTCTCCCGCGAGTCTAGATTATCGAACAGGACGCAAAACTGATAGTTAATTGTAACGTTCAGGGCCTCCTAATGACGATGGAACACTCAAATTGCGTCCCGATTCAATACATCGTCCTCCAGTCGACTTGTCTCCATGGGTCTATTGCTGCCTCGGGCACCTAATGGTGTTTCCCCTGTGAGTCTATATTTTCGAATCGAACGCAAAACTGATAGTTAATTGTAACGTTCTGGGCCTCCTAATGCCGATGGAACACTCAAATTGCGTCCCGATTCAATACATCGTCCTCCATCCGGCTTGTCTAAATGGGTCTATTGCTGCATCGGGCACCGTATAATCGTTCTCCTGTGAGTCTAGATTATCAAATGGGACGCAAAACTGATAGTTAATTGCAACGTTCAGGGCCTCCTAATGACGATAGAACACTCAAATTGCGACCAGATTCAATACATCATCCTCCAGCCGACATGTCTCCACGGGTCTATTGCTGCCTCGGGCACAATATGGTAGTTCTCCTGTGAGACTAGATTATCGAATGGGACGCAAAACTGATATTTAATTGTTACGTTCAAGGGCTCCTAATGACGATGGAACACTCAAATTGCGTCCCGATTCAATACATCGTCCTCCAGCCGACTTGTCTCCATGGGACTATTGATGCCTCGGGCGCCTTATGGTCGTTCTGCTGTGAGTCTAGATTATCAAATGGGACGCAAAA
This sequence comes from Schistocerca cancellata, assembly GCF_023864275.1. Taxonomy (NCBI): domain Eukaryota; kingdom Metazoa; phylum Arthropoda; class Insecta; order Orthoptera; family Acrididae; genus Schistocerca; species Schistocerca cancellata. The sequence goes on from NW_026047112.1 coordinate 3,846,232, forward strand.
CTGTTAGTCAATTGTAACGTTCAGGGCCTCCTAATGACGATGGAACACTCAAATTGCGTACCGATTCAATACATCGTCCTCCTGCCGACTTGTCTCCATGGGTCTATTGCTGCCTCGGGCACCTTATGGTCGTTCTCCTGTGAGTCTAGATTTTCGAATCGAACGCAAAACTGATAGTTAATTCAAACGTTCAGGGCCTCCTAATGACGATGGAACACTCAAATTGCGCCCCGATTCAATACATCGTCCTCCAGCCGACTTGTCTCCATGGGTGTATTGCTGCCTCGGGCGCCTTATGGTCATTCTCCTGGGAGTCACGATTATCGAATCGGACGCAAAGCTGATAGTTAATTGTAACGTTAAGGGCCTCCTAATGACGATGGAACACTCAAATTGCGTCCCGATTCAATACATCGTCCTCCAGCCGATTTGTCTCCATGGGTCTATTGCTGCCTCTGGCACCTTATGGTCGTTCTCCCGTAAGTCTAGATTATCGAACCAGACGCAAAACTGATAGTTGATTGTAACGTTCAGGGCCTCCTAATGACGATAGAACACTCAAATTGCGTCCCGATTCAATACATCGTCCTCCAGCCGACTTGTCTCCATGGGTCTATCGCTGTTTCGGGCGCCTTATGGTCGTTCTCCTGTGAGTCTAGATATCGAAAGGGACGCATAACTGGTAGTTAATTGTAACGTGCAGTCCTACTAATGACGATGGAACATTCAAATTGCGTAGCGATTCAATACATCGTCCTCCAGCCGATATGTCTCCATGGGTCTATTGCTGCCTCGGGCACCTTATGGTCGTTCTCCTGTGAGTCTAGATTATCGAATGGGACGCAAAACTGATAGTTAATTGTAACGTTCAGGGCCTCTTTATGACGATGGAACACTCAAATTGCGTCCCGATTCAATACATCGTCCTCCAGCCGACTTGTCTCCATGGGTCTATTGCTGCCTCGGGCACCTTATGGTCGTTCTCCTGTGAGTCTAGATTTTCGAATCGGACGCAAAACTGATAGTTAATTGTAACGTTCAGGGCCTCCTAATGACGATGGAACACTCAAATAGCGTACCGATCCAATACATCGTCCTCCAGCCGACTTGTCTCCATGGGACTATTGCTCCCTCGGGCACCTTATGGTCGTTCTCCCGTGAGTCTAGATTGTCGAACCGGATGCAAAACTGATAGTTAAATGTGACGTTCAGGGCCTCCTAATGACGATGGAACACTCAAATTGCGTCCCGATTCAATACATCGTCCTCCAGCCGACTTGTCTCCATGGGTCTATCTCTGCTTCGGGCGCCTTTTGGTCGTTCTCCTGTAAGTCTAGATATCGAAAAGGACGCAAAACTGATAGTTAATTGTAACGTTCGGGCCTCCTAATGACGATGGAACACTCAAATTGCGTCCCGATTCAATACATCGTCCTCCAGCCGACTTGTCTCCATGGGTCTATTGCTGCCACGGGCACCTTATGTTCGTTCTCCTGTGAGTCTAGATTATCGAATCGGACGCAAAACTGATAGTTAATTGTAACGTTCAGGGCCTCCTAATGACGATGGAACACTCAAATGGCGTCCTGATTCAATACATCGACCTCCAGCCAACTTGTCTCCATGAGTCTATTGCTGCCTCGGGCATTTATGGTCGTTCTCCTGTGAGTCTAGATTATCGAATCGGACGCAAAACTGATAGATAAATGCAACGTTCAGGGCCTCCTAATGACGATGGTTGCGTCCAGATTCAATACATCGTCCTCCAGTCGACTTGTCTCCATGGGTCTATTGCTGCCTCGGGCACCTAAAGGTCGTTCCCCTGTGAGTCTAGATTTTCGAATCGAACGCAAAACTGATAGTTAATTGTAACGTTCAGGGCCTCCTAATGACGATGGAACACTCAAATTGCGTCCCGATTCAATACATCGTCCTCCAGCCGACTTTTCTCCATATGTCTGTCGCTGCCTCGGGCGCCTTATGGTCGTTCTCCTGGGAGTCAAGATTACCGAATCGGACGCAAATCTGAAAGTTAATTGTAACGTTCAGGGCCTCCTAATAACGATGGAACACTCAAATTGCGTCCCGATTCAATACATCGTCCTCCAGCCAACGTGTCTCCATGGGTCTACTGCTGTCTCGGGCTCCATATGGTCGTTCTCCCGCGAGTCTAGATTATCGAACAGGACGCAAAACTGATAGTTAATTGTAACGTTCAGGGCCTCCTAATGACGATGGAACACTCAAATTGCGTCCCGATTCAATACATCGTCCTCCAGTCGACTTGTCTCCATGGGTCTATTGCTGCCTCGGGCACCTAAAGGTCGTTCCCCTGTGAGTCTAGATTTTCGAATCGAACGCAAAACTGATAGTTAATTGTAACGTTCTGGGCCTCCTAATGCCGATGGAACACTCAAATTGCGTCCCGATTCAATACATCGTCCTCCAGCCGACTTGTCTAAATGGGTCTATTGCTGCATCAGGCACCGTATGATCGTTCTCCTGTGAGTCTAGATTATCGAATGGGACGCAATACTGATAGTTAATTGCAACGTTCAGGGCCTCCTAATGACGATAGAACACTCAAATTGCGACCCGATTCAAAACATCATCCTCCAGCCGACTTGTCTCCACGGGTCTATTGCTGCCTCGGGCACATTATGGTAGTTCTCCTGTGAGTCTAGATTATCGAATGGGACGCAAAACTGATATTTAATTGTTACGTTCAAGGGCTCCTAATGACGATGGAACACTCAAATTGCGTCCCGATTCAATACATCGTCCTCCAGCCGACTTGTCTCCATAGGACTATTGATGCCTCGGGCGCCTTATGGTCGTTCTGCTGTGAGTCTAGATTATCAAAAGGGACGCAAAACTGATAGTTAATTGTAACGTTCAGGGCCTCCTAATGACGATGGAACACTCAAATTGCGTACCGATTCAATACATCGTCCTCCAGCCGACTTGTCTCCATGGGTCTATTGCTGCCTCGGGCACCTTATGGTCGTTCCCCCGTGAGTCTAGATTATCGAACCGGACGCAAAACTGATAGTTAATTGTAACGGTCAGGGCCTCCTAAAGACGATGGAACACTCAAATTGCATCCCGATTCAATACATCGTCCTCCAGCCGACTTGTCTCCATGGATCTATTGCTGCTTCGGGCGCCTTGTGGTCGTTCTCCTGTGAGTCTAGATTTTCGAATAGGACACAAAACTGATAGTTAATTGTAACGTTCATGGCCTCCTAATGACGATGGAACACTCAAATTGCGTACCGATTCAATACATCGTCCTCCAGCCGACTTGTCTCCATTTGTCTATTGCTGCCTCGGGCACCTTATGGTCGTTCTCCTGTGAGTCTAGATTTTCGTATCGAACGCAAAACTGATAGTTAATTCAAACGTTCAGGGCCTCCTAATGACGATGGAACACTCAAATTGCGCCCCGATTCAATACATCGTCCTCCAGCCGACTTGTCTCCATGGGTGTATTGCTGCCTCGGGCGCCTTAACGTCGCTCTCCTGTGAGTCTAGATTATCGAATCGGACGCAAAACTGGTAGTTAATTGTAACGTTAAGGGCCTCCTAATTACGATGGAACACTCAAATTGCGTCCCGATTCAATACATCGTCCTCCAGCCGACTTGTCTCCATGGGTCTATTGCTGCCTCGGGCACCTAAAGGTCGTTCCCCTGTGAGTCTAGATTTTCGAATCGAACGCAAAACTGATAGTTAATTGTAACGTTCTGGGCCTCCTAATGCCGATGGAACACTCAAATTGCGTCCCGATTCAATACATCGTCCTCCAGCCGACTTGTCTAAATGGGTCTATTGCTGCATCGGGCACCGTATGATCGTTCTCCTGTGAGTCTAGATTATCAAATGGGACGCAAAACTGATAGTTAATTGCAACGTTCAGGGCCTCCTAATGACGATAGATCACTCAAATTGCGACCAGATTCAATACATCATCCTCCAGCCGACTTGTCTCCACGGGTCTATTGCTGCCTCGGGCACAATATGGTAGTTCTCCTGTGAGACTAGATTATCGAATGGGACGCAAAACTGATATTTAATTGTTACGTTCAAGGGCTCCTAATGACGATGGAACACTCAAATTGCGTCCCGATTCAATACATCGTCCTCCAGCCGACTTGTCTCCATGGGACTATTGATGCCTCGGGCGCCTTATGGTCGTTCTGCTGTGAGTCTAGATTATCAAATGGGACGCAAAACTGTTAGTCAATTGTAACGTTCAGGGCCTCCTAATGACGATGGAACACTCAAATTGCGTACCGATTCAATACATCGTCCTCCAGCCGACTTGTCTCCATGGGTCTATTGCTGCCTCGGGCACCTTATGGTCGTTCTCCTGTGAGTCTAGATTTTCGAATCGAACGCAAAACTGATAGTTAATTCAAACGTTCAGGGCCTCCTAATGACGATGGAACACTCAAATTGCGCCCCGATTCAATACATCGTCCTCCAGCCGACTTGTCTCCATGGGTGTATTGCTGCCTCGGGCGCCTTATGGTCATTCTCCTGGGAGTCACGATTATCGAATCGGACGCAAAGCTGATAGTTAATTGTAACGTTAAGGGCCTCCTAATGACGATGGAACACTCAAATTGCGTCCCGATTCAATACATCGTCCTCCAGCCGACTTGTCTCCATGGGTCTATTGCTGCCTCTGGCACCTTATGGTCGTTCTCCCGTAAGTCTAGATTATCGAACCAGACGCAAAACTGATAGTTGATTGTAACGTTCAGGGCCTCCTAATGACGATAGAACACTCAAATTGCGTCCCGATTCAATACATCGTCCTCCAGCCGACTTGTCTCCAAGGGTCTATCGCTGTTTCGGGCGCCTTATGGTCGTTCTCCTGTGAGTCTAGATATCGAAAGGGACGCATAACTGGTAGTTAATTGTAACGTGCAGTCCTACTAATGACGATGGAACATTCAAATTGCGTAGCGATTCAATACATCGTCCTCCAGCCGATATGTCTCCATGGGTCTATTGCTGCCTCGGGCACCTTATGGTCGTTCTCCTGTGAGTCTAGATTATCGAATGGGACGCAAAACTGATAGTTAATTGTAACGTTCACAGCCTCTTTATGACGATGGAACACTCAAATTGCGTCCCGATTCAATACATCGTCCTCCAGCCGACTTGTCTCCATGGGTCTATTGCTGCCTCGGGCACCTTATGGTCGTTCTCCTGTGAGTCTAGATTTTCGAATCGGACGCAAAACTGATAGTTAATTGTAACGTTCAGGGCCTCCTAATGACGATGGAACACTCAAATAGCGTACCGATCCAATACATCGTCCTCCAGCCGACTTGTCTCCATGGGACTATTGCTCCCTCGGGCACCTTATGGTCGTTCTCCCGTGAGTCTAGATTGTCGAACCGGATGCAAAACTGATAGTTAAATGTGACGTTCAGGGCCTCCTAATGACGATGGAACACTCAAATTGCGTCCCGATTCAATACATCGTCCTCCAGCCGACTTGTCTCCATGGGTCTATCTCTGCTTCGGGCGCCTTTTGGTCGTTCTCCTGTAAGACTAGATATCGAAAAGGACGCAAAACTGATAGTTAATTGTAACGTTCGGGCCTCCTAATGACGATGGAACACTCAAATTGCGTCCCGATTCAATACATCGTCCTCCAGCCGACTTGTCTCCATGGGTCTATTGCTGCCACGGGCACCTTATGTTCGTTCTCCTGTGAGTCTAGATTATCGAATCGGACGCAAAACTGATAGTTAATTGTAACGTTCAGGGCCTCCTAATGACGATGGAACACTCATATGGCGTCCTGATTCAATACATCGACCTCCAGCCGACTTGTCTCCATGAGTCTATTGCTGCCTCGGGCATTTATGGTCGTTCTCCTGTGAGTCTAGATTATCGAATCGGACGCAAAACTGATAGAAAAATGCAACGTTCAGGGCATCCTAATGACGATGGAACACTCAAATTGCGTCCAGATTCAATACATCGTCCTCCAGTCGACTTGTCTCCATGGGTCTATTGCTGCCTCGGGCACCTAAAGGTCGTTCCCCTGTGAGTCTAGATTTTCGAATCGAACGCAAAACTGATAGTTAATTGTAACGTTCAGGGCCTCCTAATGACGATGGAACACTCAAATTGCGTCCCGATTCAATACATCGTCCTCCAACCGACTTTTCTCCATATGTCTGTCGCTGCCTCGGGCGCCTTATGGTCGTTCTCCTGGGAGTCAAGATTACCGAATCGGACGCAAATCTGAAAGTTAATTGTAACGTTCAGGGCCTCCTAATAACGATGGAACACTCAAATTGCGTCCCGATTCAATACATCGTCCTCCAGCCGACGTGTCTCCATGGGTCTACTGCTGTCTCGGGCTCCATATGGTCGTTCTCCCGCGAGTCTAGATTATCGAACAGGACGCAAAACTGATAGTTAATTGTAACGTTCAGGGCCTCCTAATGACGATGGAACACTCAAATGGCGTCCCGATTCAATACATCGTCCTCCCGTCGACTTGTCTCCATGGGTCTATTGCTGCCTCGGGCACCTAATGGTGTTTCCAATGTGAGTCTAGATTTTCGAATCGAACGCAAAACTGATAGTTAGTTGTAACGTTCAGGGCCTCCTAATGACGACGGAACACTCAAATTGCGTCCCGATTGAATACATTGTACTCAAGACGACTTGTCTCCATGGGTCTATCGCTGCTTCGGGCGCCTTATGGTCGTTCTCCTCTGAGTCTAGATTATCGAATCGGACGCAAAACAGGTAGATAATTGTAACGTTCAGGCCTCCTAATGACGATGGAACACATAAATTGCGTCCCGATTCAATACATCGTCCTCCAGCCGACGTGTCTCCATGGGTCTACTGCTGTCTCGGGCACCTTATGGTCGTTCTCCCGCGAGTATAGATTATCGAACAGGACGCAAAACTGATAGTTAATTGTAACGTTCAGGGCCTCCTAATGACGATGGAACACTCACATTGCGTCCCGATTGAATACATTGTACTCAAGACGACTTGTCTCCATGGGCCTATCGCTGCTTTGGGCGCCTTATGGTCGTTCTCCTCTGAGTCTAGATTATCGAATCGGACGCAAAACAGGTAGTTAATTGTAACGTTGAGGCCTCCTAATGACGATGGAACACATAAATTGCGTCCCGATTCAATACATCGTCCTCCAGTCGACTTGTCTCCATGGGTCTATTGCTGCCTCGGGCACCTAATGGTGTTTCCCCTGTGAGTCTATATTTTCGAATCGAACGCAAAACTGATAGTTAATTGTAACGTTCTGGGCCTCCTAATGCCGATGGAACACTCAAATTGCGTCCCGATTCAATACATCGTCCTCCAGCCGACTTGTCTAAATGGGTCTATTGCTGCATCGGGCACCGTATGATCGTTCTCCTGTGAGTCTAGATTATCAAATAGGACGAAAAACTGATAGTTAATTGCAACGTTCAGGGCCTCCTAATGACGATAGAACACTCAAATTGCGACCAGATTCAATACATCATCCTCCAGCCGACTTGTCTCCACGGGTCTATTGCTGCCTCGGGCACAATATGGTAGTTCTCCTGTGAGACTAGATTAGCGAATGGGACGCAAAACTGATATTTAATTGTTACGTTCAAGGGCTCCTAATGACGATGGAACACTCAAATTGCGTCCCGATTCAATACATCGTCCTCCAGCCGACTTGTCTCCATGGGACTATTGATGCCTCGGGCGCCTTATGGTCGTTCTGCTGTGAGTCTAGATTATCAAATGGGACGCAAAACTGTTAGTCAATTGTAACGTTCAGGGCCTCCTAATGACGATGGAACACTCAAATTGCGTACCGATTCAATACATCGTCCTCCAGCCGACTTGTCTCCATGGGTCTATTGCTGCCTCGGGCACCTTATGGTCGTTCTCCTGTGAGTCTAGATTTTCGAATCGAACGCAAAACTGATAGTTAATTCAAACGTTCAGGGCCTCCTAATGACGATGGAACACTCAAATTGCGCCCCGATTCAATACATCGTCCTCCAGCCGACTTGTCTCCATGGGTGTATTGCTGCCTCGGGCGCCTTATGGTCATTCTCCTGGGAGTCACGATTATCGAATCGGACGCAAAGCTGATAGTTAATTGTAACGTTCAGGGCCTCCTAATGACGATGGAACACTCAAATAGCGTACCGATCCAATACATCGTCCTCCAGCCGACTTGTCTCCATGGGACTATTGCTCCCTCGAGCACCTTATGGTCGTTCTCCCGTGAGTCTAGATTGTCGAACCGGATGCAAAACTGATAGTTAAATGTGACGTTCAGGGCCTCCTAATGACGATGGAACACTCAAATTGCGTCCCGATTCAATACATCGTCCTCCAGCCGACTTGTCTCCATGGGTCTATCTCTGCTACGGGCGCCTTTTGGTCGTTCTCCTGTAAGTCTAGATATCGAAAAGGACGCAAAACTGATAGTTAATTGTAACGTTCGGGCCTCCTAATGACGATGGAACACTCAAATTGCGTCCCGATTCAATACATCGTCCTCCAGCCGACTTGTCTCCATGGGTCTATTGCTGCCACGGGCACCTTATGTTCGTTCTCCTGTGAGTCTAGATTATCGAATGGGACGCAAAACTGATAGTTAATTGTAACGTTCAGGGCCTCCTAATGACGATGGAACACTCAAATGGCGTCCTGATTCAATACATCGACCTCCAGCCGACTTGTCTCCATGAGTCTATTGCTGCCTCGGGCATTTATGGTCGTTCTCCTGTGAGTCTAGATTATCGAATCGGACGCAAAACTGATAGAAAAATGCAACGTTCAGGGCATCCTAATGACGATGGAACACTCAAATTGCGTCCAGATTCAATACATCGTCCTCCAGTCGACTTGTCTCCATGGGTCTATTGCTGCCTCGGGCACCTAAAGGTCGTTCCCCTGTGAGTCTAGATTTTCGAATCGAACGCAAAACTAATAGTTAATTGTAACGTTCAGGGCCTCCTAATGACGATGGAACACTCAAATTGCGTCCCGATTCAATACATCGTCCTCCAACCGACTTTTCTCCATATGTCTGTCGCTGCCTCGGGCGCCTTATGGTCGTTCTCCTGGGAGTCAAGATTACCGAATCGGCCGCAAATCTGAAAGTTAATTGTAACGTTCAGGGCCTCCTAATAACGATGGAACACTCAAATTGCGTCCCGATTCAATACATCGTCCTCCAGCCGACGTGTCTCCATGGGTCTACTGCTGTCTCGGGCTCCATATGGTCGTTCTCCCGCGAGTCTAGATTATCGAACAGGACGCAAAACTGATAGTTAATTGTAACGTTCAGGGCCTCCTAATGACGATGGAACACTCAAATTGCGTCCCGATTCAATACATCGTCCTCCAGTCGACTTGTCTCCATGGGTCTATTGCTGCCTCGGGCACCTAAAGGTCGTTCCCCTGTGAGTCTAGATTTTCGAATCGAACGCAAAACTGATAGTTAATTGTAACGTTCTGGGCCTCCTAATGCCGATGGAACACTCAAATTGCGTCCCGATTCAATACATCGTCCTCCAGCCGACTTGTCTAAATGGGTCTATTGCTGCATCAGGCACCGTATGATCGTTCTCCTGTGAGTCTAGATTATCGAATGGGACGCAATACTGATAGTTAATTGCAACGTTCAGGGCCTCCTAATGACGATGGAACACTCAAATGGCGTCCTGATTCAATACATCGTCCTCCAGCCGACTTGTCTCCATAGGACTATTGATGCCTCGGGCGCCTTATTGTCGTTCTGCTGTGAGTCTAGATTATCAAAAGGGACGCAAAACTGATAGTTAATTGTAACGTTCAGGGCCTCCTAATGACGATGGAACACTCAAATTGCGTACCGATTCAATACATCGTCCTCCAGCCGACTTGTCTCCATGGGTCTATTGCTGCCTCGGGCACCTTATGGTCGTTCCCCCGTGAGTCTAGATTATCGAACCGGACGCAAAACTGATAGTTAATTGTAACGGTCAGGGCCTCCTAAAGACGATGGAACACTCAAATTGCATCCCGATTCAATACATCGTCCTCCAGCCGACTTGTCTCCATGGATCTATTGCTGCTTCGGGCGCCTTATGGTCGTTCTCCTGTGAGTCTAGATTTTCGAATAGGACACAAAACTGATAGTTAATTGTAACGTTCATGGCCTCCTAATGACGATGGAACACTCAAATTGCGTACCGATTCAATACATCGTCCTCCAGCCGACTTGTCTCCATTTGTCTATTGCTGCCTCGGGCACCTTATGTTCGTTCTCCTGTGAGTCTAGATTTTCGTATCGAACGCAAAACTGATAGTTAATTCAAACGTTCAGGGCCTCCTAATGACGATGGAACACTCAAATTGCGCCCCGATTCAATACATCGTCCTCCAGCCGACTTGTCTCCATGGGTGTATTGCTGCCTCGGGCGCCTTAAGGTCGCTCTCCTGTGAGTCTAGATTATCGAATCGGACGCAAAACTGATAGTTAATTGTAACGTTAAGGGCCTCCTAATTACGATGGAACACTCAAATTGCGTCCCGATTCAATACATCGTCCTCCAGCCGACTTGTCTCCATGGGTCTATTGCTGCCTCTGGCACCTTATGGTCGTTCTCCCGTAAGTCTAGATTATCGAACCAGACGGAAAACTGATAGTTGATTGTAACGTTCAGGGCCTCCTAATGACGATAGAACACTCAAATTGCGTCCCGATTCAATACATCGTCCTCCAGCCGACTTGTCTCCATTGGTCTATCGCTGCTTCGGGCGCCTTATGGTCGTTCTCCTGTGAGTCTAGATATCGAAAGGGACGCAAAACTGGTAGTTAATTGTAATGTGCAGGCCTACTAATGACGATGGAACATTCAAATTGCGTATCGATTCAATACATCGTCCTCCAGCCGATATGTCTCCATGGGTCTATTGCTGCCACGGGCACCTTATGGTCGTTCTCCTGTGAGTCTAGATTATCGAATGGGACGCAAAACTGATAGTTAATTGTAACGTTCAGGGCCTCTTTATGACGATGGAACACTCAAATTGCGTCCCGATTCAATACATCGTCCTCCAGCCGACTTGTCTCCATGGGTCTATTGCTGCCTCGGGCAACTTATGGTCGTTTTCCTGTGAGTCTAGATTTTCAAATCGGACGCAAAACTGATAGTTAATTGTAACGTTCAGGGCCTCCTAATGACGATGGAACATACAAATTGCGTCCCGATTCAATACATCGTCCTCCAGCCGACTTGTCTCCATGGGTCTATTGCTGCCTCGGGCGCCTTATGGTCGTTCTCCTGTGAGTCTAGATTTTCGAATCGGACGCAAAACTGATAGTTAATTGTAACGTTCAGGGCCTCCTAATGACGATGGAACACTCAAATTGCGTACCGATCCAATACATCGTCCTCCAGCCGACTTGTCTCCATGGGACTATTGCTGCCTCGGGCACCTTATGGTCGTTCTCCCGTGAGTCTAGATTGTCGAACCGGATGCAAAACTGATAGTTAAATGTGACGTTCAGGGCCTCCTAATGACGATGGAACACTCAAATTGCGTCCCGATTCAATACATCGTCCTCCAGCCGACTTGTCTCCATGGGTCTATCTCTGCTTCGGGCGCCTTTTGGTCGTTCTCCTGTAAGTCTAGATATCGAAAAGGACGCAAAACTGATAGTTAATTGTAACGTTCGGGCCTCCTAATGACGATGGAACACTCAAATTGCGTCCCGATTCAATACATCGTCCTCCAGCCGACTTGTCTCCATGGGTCTATTGCTGCCTCGGGCACCTTATGTTCGTTCTCCTGTGAGTCTAGATTATCGAATCGAACGCAAAACTGATAGTTTATTGTAACGTTCAGGGCCTCCTAATGACGATGGAACACTCAAATGGCGTCCTGATTCAATACATCGTCCTCCAGCCGACTTGTCTCCATGAGTCTATTGCTGCCTCGGGCACCTTATGGTCGTTCTCCTGTGAGTCTAGATTATCGAATCGGACGCAAAACTGATAGATAAATGCAACGTTCAGGGCCTCCTAATGACGATGGAACACTCAAATTGCGTCCAGATTCAATACATCGTCCTCCAGCCGACTTTTCTCCATATGTCTGTTGCTGCCTCGGGCGCCTTATGGTCGTTCTCCTGGGAGTCAAGATTACCGAATCGGACGCAAATCTGAAAGTTAATTGTAACGTTCAGGGCCTCCTAATAACGATGGAACACTCAAATTGCGTCCCGATTCAATACATCGTCCTCCAGCCGACGTGTCTCCATGGGGCTACTGCTGTCTCGGGCACCTTATGGTCGTTCTCCCGCGAGTCAAGATTATCGAACAGGACGCAAAACTGATAGTTAATTGTAACGTTCAGGGCATCCTAATGACGATGGAACACTCAAATTGCGTCCCGATTCAATACATCGTCCTCCAGCCGACTTTTCTAAATATGTCTGTTGCTGCCTCGGGCGCCTTATGGTCGTTCCCCTGTGAGTCTAGATTTTCGAATCGAACGCAAAACTGAAAGTTAATTGTAACGTTCAGGGCCTCCTAATAACGATGGAACACTCAAATTGCGTCCCGATTTAATACATCGTCCTCCAGCCGACTTGTCTCCATGGGTCTATTGCTGCCTCGGGCATCTAATGGTCGTTCTCCTGTGAGTCTAAATTATCGAATCGGACACAAAACTGATAGTTAATTGTAACGTTCAGAGCCTCCTAATGACGATGGAACACTCAAACTGCGTCCCGATTCAATACATCGTCCTCCAGCCGACTTGTCTCCATGGGTCTATTGCAGCCTCGGGCACCTTATGCTCGTTCTCCTGTGAGTCTAGATTATCGAATCGGACGCAAAGCTGATAGTTAATTGTAACGTTCAGGGCCTCCTAATGACGATGGAACACTCAAATGGCGTCCTGATTCAATACATCGTCCTCCAGCCGACTTGTCTCCATGAGTCTATTGCTGCCTCGGGCACCTTATGGTCGTTCTCCTGTGAGTCTAGATTATCGAATCGGACGCAAAACTGATAGATAAATGCAACGTTCAGGGCCTCATAATGACGATGGAACACTCAAATTGCGTCCAGATTCAATACTTCGTCCTCCAGTCGACTTGTCTCCATGGGTCTATTGCTGCCTCGGGCACCTAAAGGTCGTTCCCCTGTGAGTCTAGATTTTCGAATCGAACGCAAAACTGATAGTTAATTGTAACGTTCAGGGCCTCCTAATGACGATGGAACACTCAAATTGCGTCCCGATTCAATACATCGTCCTCCAGCCGACTTTTCTCCATATGTCTGTTGCAGCCTCGGGCGCCTTATGGTCGTTCTCCTGGGAGTCAAGATTACCGAATCGGACGCAAATCTGAAAGTTAATTGTAACGTTCAGGGCCTCCTAATAACGATGGAACACTCAAATTGCGTCCCGATTCAATACATCGTCCTCCAGCCGACGTGTCTCCATGGGTCTACTGCTGTCTCGGGCACCTTATGGTCGTTCTCCCGCGAGTCAAGATTATCGAACAGGACGCAAAACTGATAGTTAATTGTAACGTTCAGGGCCTCCTAATGACGATGGAACACTCAAATTGCGTCCCGATTCAATATATCGTCCTCCAGCCGAATTGTCTCCATGGGTCTATTGCTGTATTGGGCACCTTATGGTCGTTCTCTTGTGAGTCTAGATTATCGAATGGGACGCAAAACTGATAGTTAATTGTAACGTTCAGGGCCTCCTTATGACGATGGAACACTCAAATTGCGTCCCGATTCAATACATCGTCCTCCAGCCGACTTGTCTCCACGGGTCTATTCCTGCCTCGGGCACCTTATGGTCGTTCTCCTGTGAGTCTAGATTATCGAATGGGACGCAAAACTGATAGTTAATTGTAACGTACTGGGCCTCCTAATGACGATGGAACACTCAAATTGCATCCCGATTCAATACATCGTCCTCCAGCCGACTTGTCTCCATGGATCTATCGCTGCTTCGGGCGCCTTATGGTCGTTCTCCTGTGAGTCTAGATTTTCGAATAGGACACAAAACTGATAGTTAATTGTAACGTTCATGGCCTCCTAATGACGATGGAACACTCAAATTGCGTACCGATTCAATACATCGTCCTCCAGCCGACTTGTCTCCATTTGTCTATTGCTGCCTCGGGCACCTTATGGTCGTTCTCCTGTGAGTCTAGATTTTCGTATCGAACGCAAAACTGATAGTTAATTCAAACGTTCAGGGCTTCCTAATGACGATGGAACACTCAAATTGCGCCCCGATTCAATACATCGTCCTCCAGCCGACTTGTCTCCATGGGTGTATTGCTGCCTCAGGCGCCTTATGGTCGCTCTCCTGTGAGTCTAGATTATCGAATCGAACGCAAAACTGTTAGTTAATTGTAACGTTAAGGGCCTCCTAATTACGATGGAACACTCAAATTGCGTCCCGATTCAATACATCGTCCTCCAGCCGACTTGTCTCCATGGGTCTATTGCTGCCTCTGGCACCTTATGGTCGTTCTCCCGTAAGTCTAGATTATCGAACCAGACGGAAAACTAATAGTTGATTGTAACGTTCAGAGCCTCCTAATGACGATAGAACACTCAAATTGCGTCCCGATTCAATACATCGTCCTCCAGCCGACTTGTCTCCATGGGTCTATCGCTGCTTCGGGCGCCTTATGGTCGTTCTCCTGTGAGTCTAGATATCGAAAGGGACGCAAAACTGGTAGTTAATTGTAACGTGCAGGCCTACTAATGACGATGGAACATTCAAATTGCGTAGCGATTCAATACATCGTCCTCCAGCCGATATGTCTCCATGGGTCTATTGCTGCCTCGGGCACCTTATGGTCGTTCTCCTGTGAGTCTAGATTATCGAATGGGACGCAAAACTGATAGTTAATTGTAACGTTCAGGGCCTCTTTATGACGATGGAACACTCAAATTGCGTCCCGATTCAATACATCGTCCTCCAGCCGACTTTTCTCCATATGTCTGTTGCAGCCTCGGGCGCCTTATGGTCGTTCTCCTGGGAGTCAAGATTACCGAATCGGACGCAAATCTGAAAGTTAATTGTAACGTTCAGGGCCTCCTAATAACGATGGAACACTCAAATTGCGTCCCGATTCAATACATCGTCCTCCAGCCGACGTGTCTCCATGGGTCTACTGCTGTCTCGGGCACCTTATGGTCGTTCTCCCGCGAGTCAAGATTATCGAACAGGACGCAAAACTGATAGTTAATTGTAACGTTCAGGGCCTCCTAATGACGATGGAACACTCAAATTGCGTCCCGATTCAATATATCGTCCTCCAGCCGAATTGTCTCCATGGGTCTATTGCTGTATTGGGCACCTTATGGTCGTTCTCCTGTGAGTCTAGATTATCGAATGGGACGCAAACCTGATAGTTAATTGTAACGTTCAGGGCCTCCTTATGACGATGGAACACTCAAATTGCGTCCCGATTCAATACATCGTCCTCCAGCCGACTTGTCTCCACAGGTCTATTCCTGCCTCGGGCACCTTATGGTCGTTCTCCTGTGAGTCTAGATTATCGAATGGGACGCAAAACTGATAGTTAATTGTAACGTACTGGGCCTCCTAATGACGATGGAACACTCAAATTGCGTCCCGATTCAATACATCGTCCTCCAGCCGACTTGTCTCCATGGGTCTATTGCTGCCTCGGGCACCGTATGGTCGTTCTCCTGTGAGTCTAGATTTTCGAATCGGACGCAAAACTGATAGTTAATTGTAACGTACTGGGCCTCCTAATGACGATGGAACACTCAAATTGCGTCCCGATTCAATACATCGTCCTCCAGCCGACTTGTCTCCATAGGACTAATGATGCCTCGGGCGCCTTATGGTCGTTCTGCTGTGAGTCTAGATTATCAAAAGGGACGCAAAACTGATAGTTAATTGTAACGTTCAGGGCCTCCTAATGACGATGGAACACTCAAATTGCGTACCGATTCAATACATCGTCCTCCAGCCGACTTGTCTCCATGGGTCTATTGCTGCCTCGGGCACCTTATGGTCGTTCCCCCGTGAGTCTAGATTACCGAACCGGACGCAAAACTGATAGTTAATTGTAACGGTCAGGGCCACCTAATGACGATGGAACACTCTAATTGCATCCCGATTCAATACATCGTCCTCCAGCCGACTTGTCTCCATGGATCTATCGCTGCTTCGGGCGCCTTATGGTCGTTCTCCTGTGAGTCTAGATTTTCGAATAGGACACAAAACTGATAGTTAATTGTAACGTTCATGGCCTCCTAATGACGATGGAACACTCAAATTGCGTACCGATTCAATACATCGTCCTCCAGCCGACTTGTCTCCATTTGTCTATTGCTGCCTCGGGCACCTTATGGTCGTTCTCCTGTGAGTCTAGAATTTCGTATCGAACGCAAAACTGATAGTTAATTCAAACGTTCAGGGCTTCCTAATGACGATGGAACACTCAAATTGCGCCCCGATTCAATACATCGTCCTCCAGCCGACTTGTCTCCATGGGTGTATTGCTGCCTCGGGCGCCTTATGGTCGCTCTCCTGTGAGTCTAGATTATCGAATCGAACGCAAAACTGATAGTTAATTGTAACGTTAAGGGCCTCCTAATTACGATGGAACACTCAAATTGCGTCCCGATTCAATACATCGTCCTCCAGCCGACTTGTCTCCATGGGTCTATTGCTGCCTCTGGCACCTTATGGTCGTTCTCCTGTGAGTCTAGATTATCGAATGGGACGCAAAACTGATAGTTAATTGTAACGTTCAGGGCCTCTTTATGACGATGGAACACTCAAATTGCGTCCCGATTCAATACATCGTCCACCAGCCGACTTTTCTCCATATGTCTGTTGCAGCCTCGGGCGCCTTATGGTCGTTCTCCTGGGAGTCAAGATTACCGAATCGGACGCAAATCTGAAAGTTAATTGTAACGTTCAGGGCCTCCTAATAACGATGGAACACTCAAATTGCGTCCCGATTCAATACATCGTCCTCCAGCCGACGTGTCTCCATGGGTCTACTGCTGTCTCGGGCACCTTATGGTCGTTCTCCCGCGAGTCAAGATTATCGAACAGGACGCAATACTGATAGTTAATTGTAACGTTCAGGGCCTCCTAATGACGATGGAACACTCAAATTGCGTCCCGATTCAATATATCGTCCTTTAGCCGAATTGTCTCCATCGGTCTATTGCTGTATTGGGCACCTTATGGTCGTTCTCCTGTGAGTCTAGATTATCGAATGGGACGCAAAACTGATAGTTAATTGTAACGTTCAGGGCCTCCTTATGACGATGGAACACTCAAATTGCGTCCCGATTCAATACATCGTCCTCCAGCCGACTTGTCTCCACGGGTCTATTCCTGCCTCGGGCACCTTATGGTCGTTCTCCTGTGAGTCTAGATTATCGAATGGGACGCAAAACTGATAGTTAATTGTAACGTACTGGGCCTCCTAATGACGATGGAACACTCAAATTGCGTCCCGATTCAATACATCGTCCTCCAGCCGACTTGTCTCCATGGGTCTATTGCTGCCTCGGGCACCGTATGGTCGTTCTCCTGTGAGTCTAGATTTTCGAATCGGACGCAAAACTGATAGTTAATTGTAACGTTCAGGGCCTCCTAATGACGATAGAACACTCAAATTGCGTCCCGATTCAATACATCGTCCTCCAGCCGACTTGTCTCCATGGGTCTATCGCTGCTTCGGGCGCCTTATGGTCGTTCTCCTGTGAGTCTAGATATCGAAAGGGACGCAAAACTGGTAGTTAATTGTAACGTGCAGGCCTACTAATGACGATGGAACATTCAAATTGCGTAGCGATTCAATACATCGTCCTCCAGCCGATATGTCTCCATGGGTCTATTGCTGCCTCGGGCACCTTATGGTCGTTCTCCTGTGAGTCTAGATTATCGAATGGGACGCAAAACTGATAGTTAATTGTAACGTTCAGGGCCTCTTTATGACGATGGAACACTCAAATTGCGTCCCGATTCAATACATCGTCCTCCAGCCGACTTGTCTCCATGGGTCTATTGCTGCCTCGGGCAACTTATGGTCGTTCTCCTGTGAGTCTAGATTTTCAAATCGGACGCAAAACTGATAGTTAATTGTAACGTTCAGGGCCTCCTAATGACGATGGAACATACAAATTGCGTCCCGATTCAATACATCGTCCTCCATTCGACTTGTCTCCATGGGTCTATTGCTGCCTCGGGCGCCTTATGGTCGTTCTCCTGTGAGTCTAGATTTTCGAATCGGACGCAAAACTGATAGTTAATTGTAACGTTCAGGGCCTCCTAATGACGATGGAACACTCAAATTGCATACCGATCCAATACATCGTCCTCCAGCCGACTTGTCTCCATGGGACTATTGCTGCCTCGGGCACCTTATGGTCGTTCTCCCGTGAGTCTAGATTGTCGAACCGGATGCAAAACTGATAGTTAAATGTGACGTTCAGGGCCTCCTAATGACGATGGAACACTCAAATTGCGTCCCGATTCAATACATCGTCCTCCAGCCGACTTGTCTCCATGGGTCTATCTCTGCTTCGGGCGCCTTTTGGTCGTTCTCCTGTAAGTCTAGATATCGAAAAGGACGCAAAACTGATAGTTAATTGTAACGTTCGGGCCTCCTAATGACGATGGAACACTCAAATTGCGTCCCGATTCAATACATCGTCCTCCAGCCGACTTGTCTCGATGGGTCTATTGCTGCCTCGGGCACCTTATGTTCGTTCTCCTGTGAGTCTAGATTATCGAATCGGACGCAAAACTGATAGTTAATTGTAACGTTCAGGGCCTCCTAATGACGATGGAACACTCAAATGGCGTCCTGATTCAATACATCGTCCTCCAGCCGACTTGTCTCCATGAGTCTATTGCTGCCTCGGGCACCTTATGGTCGTTCTCCTGGTAGTCAAGATTACCGAATCGGACGCAAATCTGAAAGTTAATTGTAACGTTCAGGGCCTCCTAATAACGATGGAACACTCAAATTGCGTCCCGATTCAATACATCGTCCTCCAGCCGACGTGTCTCCATGGGTCTACTGCTGTCTCGGGCACCTTATGGTCGTTCTCCCGCGAGTCAAGATTATCGAACAGGACGCAAAACTGATAGTTAATTGTAACGTTCAGGGCATCCTAATGACGATGGAACACTCAAATTGCGTCCCGATTCAATACATCGTCCTCCAGCCGACTTTTCTAAATATGTCTGTTGCTGCCTCGGGCGCCTTATGGTCGTTCCCCTGTGAGTCTAGATTTTCGAATCGAACGCAAAACTGATAGTTAATTGTAACGTTCAGGGCCTCCTAATAACGATGGAACACTCAAATTGCGTCCCGATTTAATACATCGTCCTCCAGCCGACTTGTCTCCATGGGTCTATTGCTGCCTCGGGCATCTAATGGTCGTTCTCCTGTGAGTCTAAATTATCGAATCGGACACAAAACTGATTTTTAATTGTAACGTTCAGAGCCTCCTAATGACGATGGAACACTCAAACTGCGTCCCGATTCAATACATCGTCCTCCAGCCGACTTGTCTCCATGGGTCTATTGCTGCCTTGGGCACCTTATGGCCGTTCTGCTGTGAGTCAAAGATTTTCGAATCGGACGAAAAACTGATAGTGAATTGTAACTTTCGGGGCCACCTAATGACGATGTATCACACAAATTGCGTCCCGATTCAATACGTCGTCCTCCAGCAGACTTGTCTCCATGGGTCTATTGCTGCCTCGTGCACTTTATGGCCGTTCTGCTGCGAGTCAAAGATTTTCGAATCGGACGAAAAACTGATAGTGATTTGGAACGTTCAGGGCCGCCTAATGGCGATGGATTACTCAAATTGCGTCCCGATTCAATACATCGTGCTCCAGCAGACTTGTCTCCATGGGTCTATTGCTGCCTCGGGCACCCTATGGCCGTTCTGCTGTGAGTCAAAGATTTTCGAATTGGACGAAAAACTGATAGTGAATTGTAACGTTCAGGGCCTCCTAATGCCGATGGAACACTCAAACTGCGTCCCGATCAATACATCGTCCTCCAGCCGACTTGTCCCCATGGGTCTATTGCTGCCTCGGGTACCTTATGGCCGTTCTGCTGTGAGTCAAAGATTTTCGAATCGGACGAAAAACTGATAGTGAATTGTAACGTTCAGGGCCACCTAATGACGATGGATCACTCAAATTGCGTCCCGATTCAATACATCGTCCTCCAGCAGACTTGTCTCCAAGGGTCTATTGCTGCCTCGGGCACCTTATGACCGTGCTGCTGTGAGTCAAAGATTTTCGAATCGGGCGAAAAACTGATAGTGAATTGTAACGTTCAGGGCCACCTAATGACGATGGATCACTCAAATTGCGTCACGATTCAATACATCGTCCTCCAGCCGACTTGTCTCCGTGGGTCTATTGCTGCCTCGGGCACCCTATGGCCGTTCTGCTGTGAGTCAAAGATTTTCGAATCGGACGAAAAACTGATAGTGAATTGTAACGTTCAGGGCCATCTAATGACGTTGGATCACTCAAATTGCGTCCCGATTCAATACATCGTCCTCCAGCCGACTTGTCTCCATTGGCCTATTGCTGCCTCGGGCACCTTATGGCCGTTCAGCTGTGACTTAAAGATTTTCGAATCGGACGAAAAACTGATGGTGAATTGTAACATTCAGGTCCACCTAATGACGACGGATCACTCAAATTGCGTCCGGATTCAATACATCGTCCTCCAGCCGACTTGACTCCATGGGTCTATTGCTGCCTCGGGCACCTTATGGCCATTCTAATGTGAGTCAAAGATTTTCGAATCGGACGAAAAACTGTTAGTGAATTGTAAAGTTCGGGGCAACCTAATGACGATGGATCACTCAAATTGCGTCCCGATTCAATACATCGTCCTCCAGCAGACTTGTCTCCATTGGTCTATTGCTGCCTTGGGCACCTTATGGCCGTTCAGCTGTGACTCAAAGATTTTCGAATCGGACGAAAAACTGATAGTGAATTGTAACGTTCAGGGCGTGCTAATGACGATGGAACACTCAAATTGCGTCTCGATTCAATACATCGTCCTCCAGCAGACTTGTCTCCATGGGTCTACTGCTGCCTCGGGCACCTTATGACCGTTCTGCTGTGAGTCAAAGATATTCGAATCGGACGAAAAACTGATAGTGAATTGTAACGTACAGGGCCTCCTAATGACGATGGAACACTCAAATTGGGTCCCGAATCAATACCTCGTGCGCCAGCAGACTTGTCTCCATGGGTCTATTGCTGCCTCTGGGCACCTTATGGCCGTTCTGCTGTGAGTCAAAGATTTTGGAATCGGACGAAAAACTGATAGTGAATTGTAACGTTCAGGGCCACCTAATGACGATGGATAATTCAAATTGCGTCCCGATTCAATACATCGTCCACCAGCAGACTTGTCTCCATGGGTCTATTGCTGCCTCGGGCACCTTATGGTCGTTCTCCCGTGAGTCTAGATTATCGAATGGGACGAAAAACCGATAATTAATTGTAACATTCAGGGCCTCCTAATGACGATGGATCATTCAAATTGCGTCCCGATTCAATACATCGTCCTCCAGCCGACTTGACTCCATGGGTCTATTGCTGCCTCGGGCACCATATGGCCGTTCTGCTGTGAGTCAATGATTTTCGGATCGGACGAATAACTGATAGTGAATTGTAGCATTCAGGGCCACCTAATGACGATGGATCACTCTAATTGCGTCCCGATTCAATACATCGTCCTCCAGCCGACTTGTCTCCATGGGTCTATTGCTGCCTTGGGCACCTTATGGCAGTTCTGCTGTGAGTCAAAGATTTTCGAATCGGACGAAAAACTGATAGTGAATTGTAACGTTCAGGTCCTCATAATGACGATGGATCACTCAAATTGCGTCCCGATTCAATACCTCGTGCTCCAGCAGACTTGTCTCCATTGGTCTATTGCTGCCTCGGGCACCTTATGGTTGTTCTCCCGTGAGTCTAGATTATCTAATGGGACGAAAAACTGATAGTTAATTGTAACATTCAGGGCCTCTTAATGACGATGGAACACTCAAATTGCGTCCCGATTCAATACATCGTCCTCCAGCCGACTTGACTCCACGGGTCTATTGCTGCCTCGGGCACCATATGGCCGTCCTGCTGTGAGTCTAGATTATCGAATGGGACGAAAAACTGATAGTGAATTGTAACGTTCAGGGCCACCTAATGACGATAGATCACTTAAATTGCGTCCCGATTCAATACATCGTCCTCCAGCAAACTTGTCTCCATGGGTCTATTGCTGCCTTGGGCACCTTATGGCCGTTCTGCTGTGAGTCAAAGATTTTCGAATCGGACGAAAAACTGATAGTGAATTGTAACTTTCAGGGCCACCTAATGACGATGAATCACACAAATTGCGTCCCGATTCAATACGTCGTCCTCCAGCAGACTTGTCTCCATGGGTCTATTGCTGCCTCGTGCACCTTATGGCCGTTCTGCTGCGAGTCAAAGATTTTCGAATCGGACGAAAAACTGATAGTGATTTGGAACGTTCAGGGCCACCTAATGGCGATGGATCACTCAAATTGCGTCCCGATTCAATACATCGTGCTCCAGCAGACTTGTCTCCATGGGTCTATTGCTGCCTCGGGCACCCTATGGCCGTTCTGCTGTGAGTCAAAGATTTTCGAATTGGACGAAAGACTGATAGTGAATTGTAACGTTCAGGGCCTCCTAATGCCGATGGAACACTCAAACTGCGTCCGATCAATACATCGTCCTCCAGCCGACTTGTCTCCATGGGTCTGTTGCTGCCTCGGGTAGCTTATGGCCGTTCTGCTGTGAGTCAAAGATTTTCGAATCGGACGAAAAACTGACAGTGAATTGTAACGTTCAGGGCCACCTAATGACGATGGATCACTCAAATTGCGTCCCGATTCAATACATCGTCCTCCAGCAGACTTTTCTCCAAGGGTCTATTGCTGCCTCGGGCACCTTATGACCGTTCTGCTGTGAGTCAAAGATTTTCGAATCGGACGAAAAACAGATAGTGAATTGTAACGTTCAGGTTCACCTAATGACGATGGATCACTCAAATTGCGTCCCGATTCAATACATCGTCCTCCAGCAGACTTGTCTCCATGGGTCTATTGCTGCCTCGGGCACCTTATGGCCGTTATGCTGTGAGTCAAAGATTTTCGAATCGGACGAAAAACTGATAGTGAATTGTATCGTTCAGGGTCTCCTAATGACGATGGAACATTCAAATTGCGTCCCGATTCAATACATCGTCCTCCAGCCGACTTGTTTCCATGGGTATATTGCTGCCTCGGGCACGTTATGGTCGTTCACCTGTGAGTCTAGATTTTCGAATCGAACGCAAAACTTATAGTTAATTGAAACGTTCAGGTCCTCCTAATGACGATGGAACACTCAAATTGCGTCTAGATTCAATACATCATCTTCCAGCCGACTTGTCTCCATGGGTCTATTGCTGCCTCGGGCACCTTACGGTCGTTCTTCTGTGAGACTAGATTATCGAATCGGACGCAAAACTGATAGTTAATTGTAACGTTCAGTGCCTCCTAATGACGATGGAACACTCAAATTGCGTACCGATTCAATACATCGTCCTCCAGCCGACTTGTCTCCATGGGTCTATTGCTGCCTCTGGCACCTTTTGGTCGTTCTCCTGTGAGTCTAAATTATCGAATGGGACGCAAAACTGATAGTTAATTGTAACGTTCAGGCCCTCCTAATGACGATGGAACTCTGAAATTGCGTCCCGATTCAATACATCGTCCTCCAGCCGACTTGTGTCCATGGGTCTATTGCTGCCTCGGACACCTTATGGTCGTTCTCCTGTGAGTCTAGATTATCGAATCGATCGCAAAACTGATAGTTAATTGTAACGTTCAGGGCCTCCTAATGACGATGGAACACTCAAATTGCGTCCAGATTCAATACATCGTCCTCCAGCCGACTTGTCTCCATGGGTCAATTGCTGCCTCGGGCACCTAATGGTCGTTCCCCTGTGAGTCTAGATTTTCGAATCGGACGCAAAACTGATAGTTAATTGCAACGTTCAGTGCCTCCTAATGACGATGGACACACTCAAATTGCGTACCGATTCAATACATCGTCCTCCAGTCGACTTGTCTCCATGGGTCTATTGCTGCCTTGGGCACCTTATGGCCGTTCAGCTGTGACTTAAAGATTTTCGAATCGGACGAAAAACTGATGGTGAATTGTAACATTCAGGGCCACCTAATGACGACGGATCACTCAAATTGCGTCCGGATTCAATACATCGTCCTCCAGCCGACTTGACTCCATGGGTCTATTGCTGCCTCGGGCACCTTATGGCCATTCTAATGTGAGTCAAAGATTTTCGAATCGGACGAAAAACTGTTAGTGAATTGTAAAGTTCGGGGCAACCTAATGACGATGGATCACTCAAATTGCGTCCCGATTCAATACATCGTCCTCCAGCAGACTTGTCTCCATTGGTCTATTGCTGCCTTGGGCACCTTATGGCCGTTCAGCTGTGACTCAAAGATTTTCGAATCGGACGAAAAACTGATAGTGAATTGTAACGTTCAGGGCGTGCTAATGACGATGGAACACTCAAATTGCGTCTCGATTCAATACATCGTCCTCCAGCAGACTTGTCTCCATGGGTCTACTGCTGCCTCGGGCACCTTATGACCGTTCTGCTGTTAGTCAAAGATATTCGAATCGGACGAAAAACTGATAGTGAATTGTAACGTACAGGGCCTCCTAATGACGATGAAACACTCAAATTGGGTCCCGAATCAATACCTCGTGCGCCAGCAGACTTGTCTCCATGGGTCTATTGCTGCCTCTGGGCACCTTATGGCCGTTCTGCTGTGAGTCAAAGATTTTGGAATCGGACGAAAAACTGATAGTGAATTGTAACGTTCAGGGCCACCTAATGACGATGGATAATTCAAATTGCGTCCCGATTCAATACATCGTCCACCAGCAGACTTGTCTCCATGGGTCTATTGCTGCCTCGGGCACCTTATGGTCGTTCTCCCGTGAGTCTAGATTATCGAATGGGACGAAAAACCGATAATTAATTGTAACATTCAGGGCCTCCTAATGACGATGGATCATTCAAATTGCGTCCCGATTCAATACATCGTCCTCCAGCCGACTTGACTCCATGGGTCTATTGCTGCCTCGGGCACCATATGGCCGTTCTGCTGTGAGTCAATGATTTTCGGATCGGACGAATAACTGATAGTGAATTGTAGCATTCAGGGCCACCTAATGACGATGGATCACTCTAATTGCGTCCCGATTCAATACATCGTCCTCCAGCCGACTTGTCTCCATGGGTCTATTGCTGCCTTGGGCACCTTATGGCAGTTCTGCTGTGAGTCAAAGATTTTCGAATCGGACGAAAAACTGATAGTGAATTGTAAAGTTCGGGGCAACCTAATGACGATGGATCACTCAAATTGCGTCCCGATTCAATACATCGTCCTCCAGCAGACTTGTCTCCATGGGTCTATTGCTGCCTCGGGCACCTTATGGTCGTTCTCCCGTGAGTCTAGATTATCGAATGGGACGAAAAACCGATAATTAATTGTAACATTCAGGGCCTCCTAATGACGATGGATCATTCAAATTGCGTCCCGATTCAATACATCGTCCTCCAGCAGACTTGTCTCCATTGGTCTATTGCTGCCTCGGGCACCTTATGGTTGTTCTCCCGTGAGTCTAGATTATCTAATGGGACGAAAAACTGATAGTTAATTGTAACATTCAGGGCCTCTTAATGACGATGGAACACTCAAATTGCGTCCCGATTCAATACATCGTCCTCCAGCCGACTTGACTCCACGGGTCTATTGCTGCCTCGGGCACCATATGGCCGTCCTGCTGTGAGTCTAGATTATCGAATGGGACGAAAAACTGATAGTGAATTGTAACGTTCAGGGCCACCTAATGAGGATAGATCACTTAAATTGCGTCCCGATTCAATACATCGTCCTCCAGCAAACTTGTCTCCATGGGTCTATTGCTGCCTTGGGCACCTTATGGCCGTTCTGCTGTGAGTCAAAGATTTTCGAATCGGACGAAAAACTGATAGTGAATTGTAACTTTCAGGGCCACCTAATGACGATGAATCACACAAATTGCGTCCCGATTCAATACGTCGTCCTCCAGCAGACTTGTCTCCATGGGTCTATTGCTGCCTCGTGCACCTTATGGCCGTTCTGCTGCGAGTCAAAGATTTTCGAATCGGACGAAAAACTGATAGTGATTTGGAACGTTCAGGGCCACCTAATGGCGATGGATCACTCAAATTGCGTCCCGATTCAATACATCGTGCTCCAGCAGACTTGTCTCCATGGGTCTATTGCTGCCTCGGGCACCCTATGGCCGTTCTGCTGTGAGTCAAAGATTTTCGAATTGGACGAAAGACTGATAGTGAATTGTAACGTTCAGGGCCTCCTAATGCCGATGGAACACTCAAACTGCGTCCCGATCAATACATCGTCCTCCAGCCGACTTGTCTCCATGGGTCTGTTGCTGCCTCGGGTAGCTTATGGCCGTTCTGCTGTGAGTCAAAGATTTTCGAATCGGACGAAAAACTGACAGTGAATTGTAACGTTCAGGGCCACCTAATGACGATGGATCACTCAAATTGCGTCCCGATTCAATACATCGTCCTCCAGCAGACTTTTCTCCAAGGGTCTATTGCTGCCTCGGGCACCTTATGACCGTTCTGCTGTGAGTCAAAGATTTTCGAATCGGACGAAAAACAGATAGTGAATTGTAACGTTCAGGTTCACCTAATGACGATGGATCACTCAAATTGCGTCCCGATTCAATACATCGTCCTCCAGCAGACTTGTCTCCATGGGTCTATTGCTGCCTCGGGCACCTTATGGCCGTTATGCTGTGAGTCAAAGATTTTCGAATCGGACGAAAAACTGATAGTGAATTGTATCGTTCAGGGCCTCCTAATGACGATGGAACATTCAAATTGCGTCCCGATTCAATACATCGTCCTCCAGCCGACTTGTTTCCATGGGTATATTGCTGCCTCGGGCACGTTATGGTCGTTCACCTGTGAGTCTAGATTTTCGAATCGAACGCAAAACTTATAGTTAATTGAAACGTTCAGGTCCTCCTAATGACGATGGAACACTCAAATTGCGTCTAGATTCAATACATCATCTTCCAGCCGACTTGTCTCCATGGGTCTATTGCTGCCTCGGGCACCTTACGGTCGTTCTTCTGTGAGACTAGATTATCGAATCGGACGCAAAACTGATAGTTAATTGTAACGTTCAGTGCCTCCTAATGACGATGGAACACTCAAATTGCGTACCGATTCAATACATCGTCCTCCAGCCGACTTGTCTCCATGGGTCTATTGCTGCCTCTGGCACCTTTTGGTCGTTCTCCTGTGAGTCTAAATTATCGAATGGGACGCAAAACTGATAGTTTATTGTAACGTTCAGGCCCTCCTAATGACGATGGAACTCTGAAATTGCGTCCCGATTCAATACATCGTCCTCCAGCCGACTTGTGTCCATGGGTCTATTGCTGCCTCGGACACCTTATGGTCGTTCTCCTGTGAGTCTAGATTATCGAATCGATCGCAAAACTGATAGTTAATTGTAACGTTCAGGTCCTCCTAATGACGATGGAACACTCAAATTGCGTCCAGATTCAATACATCGTCCTCCAGCCGACTTGTCTCCATGGGTCAATTGCTGCCTCGGGCACCTAATGGTCGTTCCCCTGTGAGTCTAGATTTTCGAATCGGACGCAAAACTGATAGTTAATTGCAACGTTCAGTGCCTCCTAATGACGATGGACACACTCAAATTGCGTACCGATTCAATACATCGTCCTCCAGTCGACTTGTCTCCATGGGTCTATTGCTGCCTCGGGCACCTTATGGTCGTTCTCCTGTGAGTCTAAATTATCGAATGGGACGCAAAACTGATAGTTAATTGCAACGTTCAGGGTCTCCTAATGACGGTGGAACACTCAAATTGCGTCCCGATTCAATACATCGTCCTCCTGCCGACTTGTCTCCATGTGTCTATTGTTGCCTCGGGCACCTTATGGTCGTTCTCCAGTGAGTCTAGATTATCGAATCGGACGCAAAACTGATAGTTAATTGTAACGTTCAGTGCCTCCTAATGACGATGGAACACTCAAATTCCGTCCAGATTCAATACATCTTCCTCCAGCCGACTTGTCTCCATGGTCAATTGCTGCCTCGGGCACCTAATGGTCGTTCGCCTGTGAGTCTAGATTTTCGAATCGAACGCAAAGCTGATAGTTAATTGCAACGTTCAGGGCCTCCTAATGACGATGGAACACTCAAATTGCGTCCAGATTCAATACATCGTCCTCCAGCCGACTTGTCTCCATGGGTCTATTGCTGCCTCGGGCACCTAATGGTCCTTCCCCTGTGAGTCTAGATTTTCGAATCGAACGCAAAACTGATAGTTAATTATAACGTTCAGGGCCTCCTAATGACGATGGAACACTCAAATTGCGTCCCGATTCAATACATCGTCCTCCAGCCGACTTTTCTCCATATGTCTATTGCTGCCTCGGGCGCCTTATGGTCGTTCTCCTGGGAGTCAAGATTTTCGAATCGGTCGCAAAACTGATAGTTAATTGTAACGTTCAGGGCCTCCTAATGACGATGGAACATTCAAATTGCGTCCCGATTCAATACATCGTCCTCCAGCCGACTTGCCTCCATGAGTCTATTGCTGCCTCGGGCACCTTACGGTCGTTCTCCTGTAGGTCTAGATTATCGAATCGGACGCAAAACTGATAGTTAATTGCAACGTTCAGGGCCTCCAAATGACGATGGAACACTCAAATTGCGTCCAGATTCAATACATCGTCCTCCACCCGACTTGTCTCCATCGGTCAATTGCTGCCTCGGGCACCTAATGGTCTTTCCCTGTGAGTCTAGATTTTCAAATCGAACGCAAAACTGATAGTTAATTGTAACGTTCAATGCCTCCTAATGATGATGGAACACTCACCGATTCAATACATCGTCCTCCAGCCGACTTGTCTCCATGGGTCTATTGCTGCCTCGGGCACCTAATGGTCGTTCCCCTGTGAGTCTAGATTATCGAATCGGACGCAAAACTGATAGTTAATTGTAACGTTCAGTGCCTCCTAATGACGATGGAACACTCAAATTGCGTACTGATTCAATACATCGTCCTCCAGCCGACCTGTCTCCATGGGTCTATTGCTGCCTCGGGCACCTTATGGTCGTTCTCCTGTGAGTCTAAATTATGGAATGGGACGGAAATCTGATAGTTAATTGTAACGTTCAGTGCCTCCTAATGACGATGGAACACTCAAATTGCGTCCCGATTCAATACATCGTCCTCCAGCCGGCTTGTCTCCATGGGTCAATTGCTGCCTCGGGCACCTAATGGTCGTTCCCCTGTGAGTCTAGATTTTCGAATCTAACGCAAAACTGATAGTTAATTGTAACGTTCAGTGCCTCCTAATGACGATGGACACACTCAAATTGCGTACCGATTCAATACATCGACCTCCAGTCGACTTGTCCCCATGGGTCTATTGCTGCCTCGGGCACCTTATGGTCGTACTCCTGTGAGTCTAAATTATCGAATGGGACGCAAAACTGATAGTTAATTGTAACGTTCAGGGCCTCCTAATGACGATGGAACACTGAAATTGCGTCCCGATTCAATACATCGTCCTCCAGCCGACTTATCTCCATGGGTCTATTGCTGCCTCGGACACCTTATGGTCGTTCTCCTGTGAGTCTAGATTATCGAATCGGTCGCAAAACTGATAGTTAATTGTAACGTTCAGGGCCTCCTAATGACGATGGAACACTCAAATTGCGTCCCGATTCAATACATCGTCCTCCAGCCGACTTGTCTCCATGGGTCTATCACTGCCTCGGGCACCTTATGGTCGTTCTCCTGTGAGTCTAGATTATCGAATCGGACGCAAAACTGACAGTTAATTGTAACGTTCAGTGCCTCCTAATGACGACGGATCACTGAAATTGCGTCTTGATTCAATACATCGTCCTCCAGCCGACTTGTCCCCATAGGTCAATTGCTGCCACGGGCACCTAATGGTCGTTCCCCTGTGAGTCTAGATTTTCGAATCGGACTTAAAACTGGTAGTTAATTGTATCGTTCAGGGCCTCCTAATGACGATGGAACACTCAAATTGCGTCCAGATTCAATACTTCGTCCTCCAGCCGACTTGTCTCCATGGGTCTATTGCTGCCTCGGGCACCTTATGGTCGTTCTCCTGTGAGTCTAAATTATGGAATGGGACGGAAATCTGATAGTTAATTGTAACGTTCAGTGCCTCCTAATGACGATGGAACACTCAAATTGCGTCCCGATTCAATACATCGTCCTCCAGCCGGCTTGTCTCCATGGGTCAATTGCTGCCTCGGGCACCTAATGGTCGTTCCCCTGTGAGTCTAGATTTTCGAATCTAACGCAAAACTGATAGTTAATTGTAACGTTCAGTGCCTCCTAATGACGATGGACACACTCAAATTGCGTACCGATTCAATACATCGACCTCCAGTCGACTTGTCCCCATGGGTCTATTGCTGCCTCGGGCACCTTATGGTCGTACTCCTGTGAGTCTAAATTATCGAATGGGACGCAAAACTGATAGTTAATTGTAACGTTCAGGGCCTCCTAATGACGATGGAACACTGAAATTGCGTCCCGATTCAATACATCGTCCTCCAGCCGACTTATCTCCATGGGTCTATTGCTGCCTCGGACACCTTATGGTCGTTCTCCTGTGAGTCTAGATTATCGAATCGGTCGCAAAACTGATAGTTAATTGTAACGTTCAGGGCCTCCTAATGACGATGGAACACTCAAATTGCGTCCCGATTCAATACATCGTCCTCCAGCCGACTTGTCTCCATGGGTCTATCACTGCCTCGGGCACCTTATGGTCGTTCTCCTGTGAGTCTAGATTATCGAATCGGACGCAAAACTGACAGTTAATTGTAACGTTCAGTGCCTCCTAATGACGACGGATCACTGAAATTGCGTCTTGATTCAATACATCGTCCTCCAGCCGACTTGTCCCCATAGGTCAATTGCTGCCACGGGCACCTAATGGTCGTTCCCCTGTGAGTCTAGATTTTCGAATCGGACTTAAAACTGGTAGTTAATTGTATCGTTCAGGGCCTCCTAATGACGATGGAACACTCAAATTGCGTCCAGATTCAATACTTCGTCCTCCAGCCGACTTGTCTCCATGGGTCTATTGCTGCCTCGGGCACCTAATGGTCGTTCCCCTGTGAGTATAGATTTTCGAATCGAACACAAAACTGATAGTTAATTGCAACGTTCAGGGCCTCCAAATGACGATGGAACACTCAAATTGCGTCCAGATTCAATACATCGTCCTCCACCCGACTTGTCTCCATCGGTCAATTGCTGCCTCGGGCACCTAATGGTCTTTCCCTGTGAGTCTAGATTTTCAAATCGAACGCAAAACTGATAGTTAATTGTAACGTTCAGTGCCTCCTAATGATGGTGGAACACTCACCGATTCAATACATCGTCCTCCAGCCGACTTGTCTCCATGGGTCTATTGCTGCCTCGGGCACCTAATGGTCGTTCCCCTGTGAGTCTAGATTATCGAATCGGACGCAAAACTGATAGTTAATTGTAATGTTCAGTGCCTCCTAATGACGATGGACACACTCAAATTGCGTCCCGATTCAATACATCGTCCTCCAGCCGGCTTGTCTCCATGTGTCAATTGCTGCCTCGGGCACCTAATGGTCGTTCCCCTGTGAGTCTAGATTTTCGAATCTAACGCAAAACTGATAGTTAATTGTAATGTTCAGTGCCTCCTAATGACGATGGACACACTCAAATTGCGTACCGATTCAATACATCGACCTCCAGTCGACTTGTCCCCATGGGTCTATTGCTGCCACGGGCACCTTATGGTCGTACTCCTGTGAGTCTAAATTATCGAATGGGACGCAAAACTGATAGTTAATTGTAACGTTCAGGGCCTCCTAATGACGATGGAACACTGAAATTGCGTCCCGATTCAATACATCGTCCTCCAGCCGACTTATCTCCATGGGTCTATTGCTGCCTCGGACACCTTATGGTCGTTCGCCTGTGAGTCTAGATTATCGAATCGGTCGCAAAACTGATAGTTAATTGTAACGTTCAGGGCCTCCTAATGACGATGGAACACTCAAATTGCGTCCCGATTCAATACATCGTCCTCCAGCCGACTTGTCTCCATGGGTCTATCACTGCCTCGGGCACCTTATGGTCGTTCTCCTGTGAGTCTAGATTATCGAATCGGACGCAAAACTGACAGTTAATTGTAACGTTCAGTGCCTCCTAATGACGACGGATCACTGAAATTGCGTCTTGATTCAATACATCGTCCTCCAGCCGACTTGTCCCCATAGGTCAATTGCTGCCACGGGCACCTAATGGTCGTTCCCCTGTGAGTCTAGATTTTCGAATCGGACTTAAAACTGGTAGTTAATTGTATCGTTCAGGGCCTCCTAATGACGATGGAACACTCAAATTGCGTCCAGATTCAATACTTCGTCCTCCAGCCGACTTGTCTCCATGGGTCTATTGCTGCCTCGGGCACCTTATGGTCGTTCTCCTGTGAGTCTAAATTATGGAATGGGACGGAAATCTGATAGTTAATTGTAACGTTCAGTGCCTCCTAATGACGATGGAACACTCAAATTGCGTCCCGATTCAATACATCGTCCTCCAGCCGGCTTGTCTCCATGGGTCAATTGCTGCCTCGGGCACCTAATGGTCGTTCCCCTGTGAGTCTAGATTTTCGAATCTAACGCAAAACTGATAGTTAATTGTAACGTTCAGTGCCTCCTAATGACGATGGACACACTCAAATTGCGTACCGATTCAATACATCGACCTCCAGTCGACTTGTCCCCATGGGTCTATTGCTGCCTCGGGCACCTTATGGTCGTACTCCTGTGTGTGTAAATTATCGAATGGGACGCAAAACTGATAGTTAATTGTAACGTTCAGGGCCTCCTAATGACGATGGAACACTGAAATTGCGTCCCGATTCAATACATCGTCCTCCAGCCGACTTATCTCCATGGGTCTATTGCTGCCTCGGACACCTTATGGTCGTTCTCCTGTGAGTCTAGATTATCGAATCGGTCGCAAAACTGATAGTTAATTGTAACGTTCAGGGCCTCCTAATGACGATGGAACACTCAAATTGCGTCCCGATTCAATACATCGTCCTCCAGCCGACTTGTCTCCATGGGTCTATCACTGCCTCGGGCACCTTATGGTCGTTCTCCTGTGAGTCTAGATTATCGAATCGGACGCAAAACTGACAGTTAATTGTAACGTTCAGTGCCTCCTAATGACGACGGATCACTGAAATTGCGTCTTGATTCAATACATCGTCCTCCAGCCGACTTGTCCCCATAGGTCAATTGCTGCCACGGGCACCTAATGGTCGTTCCCCTGTGAGTCTAGATTTTCGAATCGGACTTAAAACTGGTAGTTAATTGTATCGTTCAGGGCCTCCTAATGACGATGGAACACTCAAATTGCGTCCAGATTCAATACTTCGTCCTCCAGCCGACTTGTCTCCATGGGTCTATTGCTGCCTCGGGCACCTAATGGTCGTTCCCCTGTGAGTATAGATTTTCGAATCGAACACAAAACTGATAGTTAATTGCAACGTTCAGGACCTCCTAATGACGATGGAACACTCAAATTGCGTCCCGATTCAATACATTGTCCTCCAGCCGACTTTTCTCCATATGTCTATTGCTGCCTCGGGCGCCCTATGGTCGTTCTCCTGGGAGTCAAGATTTTCGAATCGGTCGCAAAACTGATAGTTAATTGTAACGTTCAGGGCCTCCTAATGACGATGGAACACTCAAATTGCGTCCCGATTCAATACATCGTCCTCCAGCCGACTTGTCTCCATGAGTCTATTGCTGCCTCGCGGACCTTACGGTCGTCCTCCTGTGAGTCTAGATTATCGAATCGGACGCAAAACTGATAGTTAATTGCAACGTTCAGGGCCTTCTAATGACGATGGAACACTCAAATTGCGTCCAGATTCAATACACCGTCCTCCAGCCGACTTGTCTCCATGGGTCCATTGCTGCCTCGGGCACCTTTTGGTCGTTCCCCTGTGAGTCTAGATTTTCGAATCGAACGCAAAACTGATAGTTAATTATAACGTACAGGGCCTCCTAATGACGATGGAACACTCAAATTGCGTCCCGATTCAATACATCGTCCTCCAGCCGACTTTTCTCCATGTGTCTATTGCTGCCTCGGGCGCCTTATGGTCGTTCTCCTGGGAGTCAAGATTTTCGAATCGGTCGCAAAACTGATAGTTAATTGTAACGTTCAGGGCCTCCTAATGACGATGGAACATTCAAATTGCGTCCCGATTCAATACATCGTCCTCCAGCCGACTTGTCTCCATGAGTCTATTGCTGCCTCGGGCACCTTACGGTCGTT
The DNA here is from genome assembly GCF_023864275.1 of Schistocerca cancellata. Taxonomy (NCBI): domain Eukaryota; kingdom Metazoa; phylum Arthropoda; class Insecta; order Orthoptera; family Acrididae; genus Schistocerca; species Schistocerca cancellata. Next base: position 3,880,857 of record NW_026047112.1, read on the forward strand.
CTCCTGTGAGTCTAGATTATCGAATCGTACGCAAAACTGATAGTTAATTGCAACGTTCAGGGCCTCCTAATGACGATGGAACACTCAAATTTCGTCCAGATTCAATACATCGTCCTCCAGCCGACTTGTCTGAATGGGTCAATTGCTGCCTCGGGCACCTAATGGTCTTTCCCTGTGAGTCTAGATTTTCAAATCGAACGCAAAACTGATAGTTAATTGTAACGTTCAGTGCCTCCTAATGATGATGGAACACTCACCGATTCAATACATCGTCCTCCAGCCGACTTGTCTCCATGGGTCTATTGCTGCCTCGGGCACCTTATGGTCGGTCTCCTGTGAGTATAGATTATCGAATCGGACGCAAAACTGATAGTTAATTGTAACGTTCAGTGCCTCCTAATGACGATGGAACACTCAAATTGCGTCCCGATTCAATACATCGTCCTCCAGCCGGCTTGTCTCCATGGGTCAATTGCTGCCTCGGGCACCTAATGGTCGTTCCCCTGTGAGTCTAGATTTCCGAATCTTTCGCAAAACTGATAGTTAATTGTAACGTTCAGTGCCTCCTAATGACGATGGACACACTCAAATTGCGTACCGATTCAATACATCGTCCTCCAGTCGACTTGTCTCCATGGGTCTATTGCTGCCTCGGGCACCTAATGGTCGTTCTCCTGTGAGTCTAAATTATCGAATGGGACGCAAAACTGATAGTTAATTGTACGTTCAGGGCCTCCTAATGACGATGGAACACTGAAATTGCGTCCCGATTCAATACATCGTCCTCCAGCCGACTTATCTCCATGGGTCTATTGCAGCCTCGGACACCTTATGGTCGTTCTCCTGTGAGTCTAGATTATCGAATCGGTCGCAAAACTGATAGTTAATTGTAACGTTCAGGGCCTCCTAATGACGATGGAACACTCAAATTGCGTCCCGATTCAATACATCGTCCTCCAGCCGACTTGTCTCCATGGGTCTATCGCTGACTCGGGCACCTAATGGTCGTTCCATTGTGAGTCTAGATTTTCGAATCGGACGCAAAACTGATAGTTAATTGTAACGTTCAGGGCCTCCTAATGACGATGGAACACTCAAATTGCGTCCAGATTCAATACATCGTCCTCCAACCGACTTGTCTCCATGGGTCTATTGCCGCCTCGGGCACCCAATGGTCGTTCCCCTGTGAGTCTAGATTTTCGAATCGAACACAAAACTGATAGTTAATTGTAACGTTCAGGACCTCCTAATGACGATGGAACACTCAAATTGCGTCCCGATTCAATACATCGTCCTCCAGCCGACTTTTCTCCATATGTCTATTGCTGCCTCGGGCGCCTTATGGTCGTTCTCCTAGGAGTCAAGATTTTCGAATCGGTCGCAAAACTGATAGTTAATTGTAACGTTCAAGGCCTCCTAATGACGATGGAACACTCAAATTGCGTCCAGATTCAATACATCGTCCTCCAGCCGACTTGTCTCCATGTGTCAATTGCTGCCTCGGGCACCTAATGGTCGTTCCCCTGTGAGTCTAGATTTTCGAATCGGACGCAAAACTGATAGTTAATTGTAACGTTCAGTGCCTCCTAATGACGATGGAACACTCAAATTGCGTACCGATTCAATACATCGTCCTCCAGCCGACTTGTCTCCATGGGTCTATTGCTGCCTCGGGCACCTTATGGTGGTTCTCCTGTGAGTCTAAATTATCGAATGGGACGGAAATCTGATAGTTAATTGTAACGTTCAGTGCCTCCTAATAACGATGGAACACTCAAATTGCGTCCCGATTCAATACATCGTCCTCCAGCCGGCTTGTCTCCATGGGTCAATTGCTGCCTCGGGCACCTAATGGTCGTTCCCCTGTGAGTCTAGATTTTCGAATCTAACGCAAAACTGATAGTTAATTGTAACGTTCAGTGCCTCCTAATGACGATGGACACACTCAAATTGCGTAACGATTCAATACATCGTCCTCCAGCCGACTTTTCTCCATATGTCTATTGCTGCCTCGGGCGCCTTATGGTCGTTCTCCTGGGAGTCAAGATTTTCGAATCGGTCGCAAAACTGATAGTTAATTGTAACGTTCAGGGCCTCCTAATGACGATGGAACACTAAAATTGCGTCCCGATTCAATACATCGTCCTCCAGCCGACTTGTCCCCATAGGTCAATTGCTGCCACGGGCACCTAATGGTCGTTCCCCTGTGAGTCTAGATTTTCGAATCGGACGCAAAACTGATAGTTAATTGTAACGTTCAGGGCCTCCTAATGACGATGGAACACTCAAATTGCGTCCAGATTCAATACATCGTCCTCCAGCCGACTTGTCTCCATGGGTCTATTGCTGCCTCGGGCACCTAATGGTCGATCCCCTGTGAGTCTAGATTTTTGAATCAAAAACAAAACTGATAGTTAATTGTAACGTTCAGGACCTCCTAATGACGATGGAACACTCAAATTGCGTCCCGATTCAATACATCGTCCTCCAGCCGACTTTTCTCCATATGTCTATTGCTGCCTCGGGCGCCTTATGGTCGTTCTCCTGGGAGTCAAGATTTTCGAATCGGTCGCAAAACTGATAGTTAATTGTAACGTTCAGGGCCTCCTAATGACGATGGAACACTAAAATTGCGTCCCGATTCAATACATCGTCCTCCAGCCGACTTGTCTCCATGAGTCTATTGCTTTCTCGCGCACCTTACGGTCGTCCTCCTGTGAGTCTAGATTATCGAATCGGACGCAAAACCGATAGTTAATTGCAACGTTCAGGGCCTCCTAATGACGATGGAACACTCAAATTGCGTCCCGATTCAATACATCGTCCTCCAGCAGGCTTGTCTCCATGGGTCAATTGCTGCCTCGGGCACCTAATGGTCGTTCCCCTGTGAGTCTAGATTTTCGAATCTAACGCAAAACTGATAGTTAATTGTAACGTTCAGTGCCTCCTAATGACGATGGACACACTCAAATTGCGTCCCGATTCAATACATCGTCCTCCAGTCGACTTGTCTCCATGGGTCTATTGCTGCCTCGGGCACCTTATGGTCGTTCTCCTGTGAGTCTAAATTATCGAAAGGGACGCAAAACTGATAGTTAATTGTAACGTTCAGGGCCTCCTAATGACGATGGAACACTGAAATTGCGTCCCGATTCAATACATCGTCCTCCAGCCGACTTATCTCCATGGGTCTATTGCTGCCTCGGACACCTTATGGTCGTTCTCCTGTGAGTCTAATTTATCGAATCGGTCGCAAAACTGATAGTTAATTGTAACGTTCAGGGCCTCCTAATGACGATGGAACACTCAAATTGCGTCCCGATTCATTACATCGTCCTCCAGCCGACTTGTCTCCATGGGTCTATCGCTGACTCGGGCACCTTATGGTCGTTCTCCTGTGAGTCTAGATTATCGAATCGGACGCAAAACTGATAGTTAATTGTAACGTTCAGTGCCTCCCAATGACGATGGATCACTCAAATTGCGTCCAGATTCAATACCTCGTCCTCCAGCCGACTTGTCTCCATGGGTCTATTGCTGCCTCGGGCACCTAATGGTCGTTCCCCTGTGAGTCTAGATTTTCGAATCGAACAGAAAACTGATAGTTAATTGTAACGTTCAGGACCTCCTAATGACGACGGAACACTCAAATTGCGTCCCGATTCAATACATCGTCCTCCAGCCGACTTTTCTCCATATGTCTATTGCTGCCTCGGGCGCCTTATGGTCGTTCACCTGGGAGTCAAGATTTTCGAATCGGTCGCAAAACTGATAGTTGATTGTAACGTTCAGGGCCTCCTAATGACGATGGAACACTCAAATTGCGTCCCGATTCAATACATCGTCCTCCAGCCGACTTGTCTCCATGAGTCTATTGCTGCCTCGCGCACCTTACGGTCGTCCTCCTGTGAGTCTAGATTATCGAATCGGACGCAAAACTGATAGTTAATTGCAACGTTCAGGGCCTCCTACTGACGATGGAACACACAAATTGCGTCCAGATTCAATACATCGTCCTCCAGCCGACTTGTCTCCATGGGTCTATTGCTGCCTCGGGCACCTAATGGTCGTTCCCCTGTGAGTCTAGATTTTCGAATCGAACGCAAAACTGATAGTTAATTATAACGCTCTGGGCCTCCTAATGACGATGGAACACTCCAATTGCGTCCCGATTCAATACATCGTCCTCCAGCCGACTTTTCTCCATATGTCTATTGCTGCCTCGGGCGCCTTATGGTCGTTCTCCTGGGAGTCAAGAGTTTCGAATCGGTCGCAAAACTGATAGTTAATTGTAACGTTCAGGTCCTCCTAATGACGATGGAACATTCAAATTGCGTCCCGATTCAATACATCGTCCTCCAGCCGACTTGTCTCCATGAGTCTATTGCTGCCTCGGGCACCATACGGTCGTTCTCCTGTGAGTCTAGATTATCGAATCGGACGCAAAACTGATAGTTAATTGCAACGTTCAGGGCCTCCTAATGACGATGGAACACTCAAATTGCGTCCAGATTCAATACATCGTCCTCCAGCCGACTTGTCTCCATCGGTCAATTGCTGCCTCGGGCACCTAATGGTCTTTCCCTGTGAGTCTAGATTATCGAATCGGACGCAAAACTGATAGTTAATTGTAACGTTCAGTGCCTCCTAATGATGATGGAACACTCACCGATTCAATACATCGTCCTCCAGCCGACTTGTCTCCATGGGTCTATTGCTGCCTCGGGCACCTTATGGTCGTTCCCCTGTGAGTCTAGATTATCGAATGGGACGAAAAACTGATAGTTAATTGTAACGTTCAGTGCCTCCTAATGACGATGGAACACTCAAATTGCGTCCAGATTCAATACATCGTCCTCCAGCCGACTTGTCTCCATGGGTCAATTGCTGCCTCGGGCACCTAATGGTCGTTCCCCTGTGAGTCTAGATTTTCGAATCGAACGCAAAACTGATAGTTAATTGTAACTTTCAGTGCCTCCTAATGACGATGTAACACTCAAATTGCGTCCCGATTCAATACGTCGTCCTCCAGCCGACTTGTCTCCATGGGTCTATTGCTGCCTCGGACACCTTATGTTCGTTCTCCTATGAGTCTAGATTATCGAATCGGTCGCAAAACTGATAGTTAATTGTAACGTTCATGGCCTCCTAATGACGATGGAACACTCAAATTGCGTCCCGATTCTATACATCGTCCTCCAGCCGACTTGTCTCCATGAGTCTATTGCTGCCTCGGGCACCTAATGGTCGTTCTCCTGTGAGTCTAGATTATCGAATCGGACGCAAAACTGATAGTTAATTGTAACGTTCAGGGCCTCCTAATGACGATGGAACACTCAAATGGCGTCCCGATTCAATACATCGTCCTCCCGTCGACTTGTCTCCATGGGTCTATTGCTGCCTCGGGCACCTAATGGTGTTTCCAATGTGAGTCTAGATTTTCGAATCGAACGCAAAACTGATAGTTAGTTGTAACGTTCAGGGCCTCCTAATGACGACGGAACACTGAAATTGCGTCCCGATTGAATACATTGTACTCAAGACGACTTGTCTCCATGGGTCTATCGCTGCTTCGGGCGCCTTATGGTCGTTCTCCTCTGAGTCTAGATTATCGAATCGGACGCAAAACAGGTAGTTAATTGTAACGTTCAGGCCTCCTAATGACGATGGAACACATAAATTGCGTCCCGATTCAATACATCGTCCTCCAGCCGACGTGTCTCCATGGGTCTACTGCTGTCTCGGGCACCTTATGGTCGTTCTCCCGCGAGTATAGATTATCGAACAGGACGCAAAACTGATAGTTAATTGTAACGTTCAGGGCCTCCTAATGACGATGGAACACTCAAATTGCGTCCCGATTGAAAACATTGTACTCAAGACGACTTGTCTCCATGGGTCTATCGCTGCTTCGGGCGCCTTATGGTCGTTCTCCTCTGAGTCTAGATTATCGAATCGGACGCAAAACAGGTAGTTAACTGTAACGTTCAGGCCTCCTAATGACGATGGAACACATAAATTGCGTCCCGATTCAATACATCGTCCTCCAGCCGAAGTGTCTCCATGGGTCTACTGCTGTATCGGGCACCTTATGTTCGTTCTCCCGCGAGTCTAGATTATCGAACAGGACGCAAAACTGATAGTTAATTGTAACGTTCAGGGCCTCCTAATGACGATGGAACACTCAAATTGCGTCCCGATTCAATACATCGTCCTCCAGTCGACTTGTCTCCAAGGGTCTATTGCTGCCTCGGGCACCTAATGGTGTTTCCCCTGTGAGTCTATATTTTCGAATCGAACGCAAAACTGATAGTTAATTGTAACGTTCTGTGCCTCCTAATGCCGATGGAACACTCAAATTGCGTCCCGATTCAATACATCGTCCTCCAGCCGACTTGTCTAAATGGGTCTATTGCTGCATCGGGCACCGTATGATCGTTCTCCTGTGAGTCTAGATTATCAAATGGGACGCAAAACTGATAGTTAATTGCAACGTTCAGGGCCTCCTAATGACGATAGAACACTCAAATTGCGACCAGATTCAATACATCATCCTCCAGCCGACTTGTCTCCACGGGTCTATTGCTGCCTCGGGCACAATATGGTAGTTCTCCTGTGAGACTAGATTATCGAATGGGACGCAAAACTGATATTTAATTGTTACGTTCAAGGGCTCCTAATGACGATGGAACACTCAAATTGCGTCCCGATTCAATACATCGTCCTCCAGCCGACTTGTCTCCATGGGACTATTGATGCCTCGGGCGCCTTATGGTCGTTCTGCTGTGAGTCTAGATTATCAAATGGGACGCAAAACTGTTAGTCAATTGTAACGTTCAGGGCCTCCTAATGACGATGGAACACTCAAATTGCGTACCGATTCAATACATCGTCCTCCAGCCGACTTGTCTCCATGGGTCTATTGCTGCCTCGGGCACCTTATGGTCGTTCTCCTGTGAGTCTAGATTTTCGAATCGAACGCAAAACTGATAGTTAATTCAAACGTTCAGGGCCTCCTAATGACGATGGAACACTCAAATTGCGCCCCGATTCAATACATCGTCCTCCAGCCGACTTGTCTCCATGGGTGTATTGCTGCCTCGGGCGCCTCATGGTCATTCTCCTGGGAGTCGCGATTATCGAATCGGACGCAAAGCTGATAGTTAATTGTAACGTTAAGGGCCTCCTAATGACGATGGAACACTCAAATTGCGTCCCGATTCAATACATCGTCCTCCAGCCGACTTGTCTCCATGGGTCTATTGCTGCCTCTGGCACCTTATGGTCGTTCTCCTGTGAGTCTAATTTATCGAATCGGTCGCAAAACTGATAGTTAATTGTAACGTTCAGGGCCTCCTAATGACGATGGAACACTCAAATTGCGTCCCGATTCATTACATCGTCCTCCAGCCGAGTTGTCTCCATGGGTCTATCGCTGACTCGGGCACCTTATGGTCGTTCTCCTGTGAGTCTAGATTATCGAATCGGACGCAAAACTGATAGTTAATTGTAACGTTCAGTGCCTCCTAATGACGATGGATCACTCAAATTGCGTCCAGATTCAATACCTCGTCCTCCAGCCGACTTGTCTCCATGGGTCTATTGCTGCCTCGGGCACCTAATGGTCGTTCCCCTGTGAGTCTAGATTTTCGAATCGAACAGAGAACTGATAGTTAATTGTAACGTTCAGGACCTCCTAATGACGACGGAACACTCAAATTGCGTCCCGATTCAATACATCGTCCTCCAGCCGACTTTTCTCCATATGTCTATTGCTGCCTCGGGCGCCTTATGGTCGTTCACCTGGGAGTCAAGATTTTCGAATCGGTCGCAAAACTGATAGTTGATTGTAACGTTCAGGGCCTCCTAATGACGATGGAACACTCAAATTGCGTCCCGATTCAATACATCGTCCTCCAGCCGACTTGTCTCCATGAGTCTATTGCTGCCTCGCGCACCTTACGGTCGTCCTCCTGTGAGTCTAGATTATCGAATCGGACGCAAAACTGATAGTTAATTGCAACGTTCAGGGCCTCCTACTGACGATGGAACACTCAAATTGCGTCCAGATTCAATACATCGTCCTCCAGCCGACTTGTCCCCATGGGTCTATTGCTGCCTCGGGCACCTAATGGTCGTTCCCCTGTGAGTCTAGATTTTCGAATCGAACGCAAAACTGATAGTTAATTATAACGTTCAGGGCCTCCTAATGACGATGGAACACTCAAATTGCGTCCCGATTCAATACATCGTCCTCCAGCCGACTTTTCTCCATATGTCTATTGCTGCCTCGTGCGCCTTATGGTCGTTCTCCTGGGAGTCAAGAGTTTCGAATCGGTCGCAAAACTGATAGTTAATTGTAACGTTCAGGTCCTCCTAATGACGATGGAACATTCAAATTGCGTCCCGATTCAATACATCGTCCTCCAGCCGACTTGTCTCCATGAGTCTATTGCTGCCTCGGGCACCATACGGTCGTTCTCCTGTGAGTCTAGATTATCGAATCGGACGCAAAACTGATAGTTAATTGCAACGTTCAGGGCCTCCTAATGACGATGGAACACTCAAATTGCGTCCAGATTCAATACATCGTCCTCCAGCCGACTTGTCTCCATCGGTCAATTGCTGCCTCGGGCACCTAATGGTCTTTCCCTGTGAGTCTAGATTATCGAATCGGACGCAAAACTGATAGTTAATTGTAACGTTCAGTGCCTCCTAATGATGATGGAACACTCCCCGATTCAATACATCGTCCTCCAGCCGACTTGTCTCCATGGGTCTATTGCTGCCTCGGGCACCTTATGGTCGTTCTCCTGTGAGTCTAGATTATCGAATGGGACGAAAAACTGATAGTTAATTGTAACGTTCAGTGCCTCCTAATGACGATGGAACACTCAAATTGCGTCCAGATTCAATACATCGTCCTCCAGCCGACTTGTCTCCATGGGTCAATTGCTGCCTCGGGCACCTAATGGTCGTTCCCCCTGTGAGTCTAGATTTTCGAATCGAACGCAAAACTGATAGTTAATTGTAACTTTCAGTGCCTCCTAATGACGATGGAACACTCAAATTGCGTCCCGATTCAATACGTCGTCCTCCAGCCGACTTGTCTCCATGGGTCTATTGCTGCCTCGGACACCTTATGTTCGTTCTCCTATGAGTCTAGATTATCGAATCGGTCGCAAAACTGATAGTTAATTGTAACGTTCATGGCCTCCTAATGACGATGGAACACTCAAATTGCGTCCCGATTCAATACATCGTCCTCCAGCCGACTTGTCTCCATGAGTCTATTGCTGCTTCGGGCACCTAATGGTCGTTCTCCTGTGAGTCTAGATTATCGAATCGGACGCAAAACTGATAGTTAATTGTAACGTTCAGGGCCTCCTAATGACGATGGAACACTCAAATGGCGTCCCGATTCAATACATCGTCCTCCCGTCGACTTGTCTCCATGGGTCTATTGCTGCCTCGGGCACCTAATGGTGTTTCCAATGTGAGTCTAGATTTTCGAATCGAACGCAAAACTGATAGTTAGTTGTAACGTTCAGGGCCACCTAATGACGACGGAACACTGAAATTGCGTCCGGATTGAATACATTGTACTCAAGACGACTTGTCTCCATGGGTCTATCGCTGCTTCGGGCGCCTTATGGTCGTTCTCCTCTGAGTCTAGATTATCGAATCGGACGCAAAACAGGTAGTTAATTGTAACGTTCAGGCCTCCTAATGACGATGGAACACATAAATTGCGTCCCGATTCAATACATCGTCCTCCAGCCGACGTGTCTCCATGGGTCTACTGCTGTCTCGGGCACCTTATGGTCGTTCTCCCGCGAGTATAGATTATCGAACAGGACGCAAAACTGATAGTTAATTGTAACGTTCAGGGCCTCCTAATGACGATGGAACACTCAAATTGCGTCCCGATTGAATACATTGTACTCAAGACGACTTGTCTCCATGGGTCTATCGCTGCTTCGGGCGCCTTATGGTCGTTCTCCTCTGAGTCTAGATTATCGAATCGGACGCAAAACAGGTAGTTAATTGTAACGTTCAGGCCTCCTAATGACGATGGAACACATAAATTGCGTCCCGATTCAATACATCGTCCTCCAGCCGAAGTGTCTCCATGGGTCTACTGCTATATCGGGCACCTTATGTTCGTTCTCCCGCGAGTCTAGATTATCGAACAGGACGCAAAACTGATAGTTAATTGTAACGTTCAGGGCCTCCTAATGACGATGGAACACTCAAATTGCGTCCCGATTCAATACATCGTCCTCCAGTCGACTTGTCTCCATGGGTCTATTGCTGCCTCGGGCACCTAATGGTGTTTCCCCTGTGAGTCTATATTTTCGAATCGAACGCAAAACTGATAGTTAAATGTAACGTTCTGGGCCTCCTAATGCCGATGGAACACTCAAATTGCGTCCCGATTCAATACATCGTCCTCCAGCCGACTTGTCTAAATGGGTCTATTGCTGCATCGGGCACCGTATGATCGTTCTCCTGTGAGTCTAGATTATCAAATGGGACGCAAAACTGAAAGTTAATTGCAACGTTCCGGGCCTCCTAATGACGATAGAACACTCAAATTGCGACCAGATTCAATACATCATCCTCCAGCCGACTTGTCTCCACGGGTCTATTGCTGCCTCGGGCACAATATGGTAGTTCTCCTGTGAGACTAGATTATCGAATGGGACGCAAAACTGATATTTAATTGTTACGTTCAAGGGCTCCTAATGACGATGGAACACTCAAATTGCGTCCCGATTCAATACATCGTCCTCCAGCCGACTTGTCTCCATGGGACTATTGATGCCTCGGGCGCCTTATGGTCGTTCTGCTGTGAGTCTAGATTATCAAATGGGACGCAAAACTGTTAGTCAATTGTAACGTTCAGGGCCTCCTAATGACGATGGAACACTCAAATTGCGTACCGATTCAATACATCGTCCTCCAGCCGACTTGTCTCCATGGGTCTATTGCTGCCTCGGGCACCTTATGGTCGTTCTCCTGTGAGTCTAGATTTTCGAATCGAACGCAAAACTGATAGTTAATTCAAACGTTCAGGGCCTCCTAATGACGATGGAACACTCAAATTGCGCCCCGATTCAATACATCGTTCTCCAGCCGACTTGTCTCCATGGGTGTATTGCTGCCTCGGGCGCCTTATGGTCATTCTCCTGGGAGTCGCGATTATCGAATCGGACGCAAAGCTGATAGTTAATTGTAACGTTAAGGGCCTCCTAATGACGATGGAACACTCAAATTGCGTCCCGATTCAATACATCGTCCTCCAGCCGACTTGTCTCCATGGGTCTATTGCTGCCTCTGGCACCTTATGGTCGTTCTCCCGTAAGTCTAGATTATCGAACCAGACGCAAAACTGATAGTTGATTGTAACGTTCAGGGCCTCCTAATGACGATAGAACACTCAAATTGCGTCCCGATTCAATACATCGTCCTCCAGCTGACTTGTCTCCATGGGTCTATCGCTGTTTCGGGCGCCTTATGGTCGTTCTCCTGTGAGTCTAGATATCGAAAGGGACGCATAACTGGTAGTTAATTGTAACGTGCAGTCCTACTAATGACGATGGAACATTCAAATTGCGTAGCGATTCAATACATCGTCCTCCAGCCGATATGTCTCCATGGGTCTATTGCTGCCTCGGGCACCTTATGGTCGTTCTCCTGTGAGTCTAGATTATCGAATGGGACGCAAAACTGATAGTTAATTGTAACGTTCAGTGCCTCTTTATGACGATGGAACACTCAAATTGCGTCCCGATTCAATACATCGTCCTCCAGCCGACTTGTCTCCATGGGTCTATTGCTGCCTCGGGCACCTTATGGTCGTTCTCCTGTGAGTCTAGATTTTCGAATCGGACGCAAAACTGATAGTTAATTGTAACGTTCAGGGCCTCCTAATGACGATGGAACACTCAAATAGCGTACCGATCCAATACATCGTCCTCCAGCCGACTTGTCTCCATGGGACTATTGCTCCCTCGGGCACCTTATGGTCGTTCTCCCGTGAGTCTAGATTGTCGAACCGGATGCAAAACTGATAGTTAAATGTGACGTTCAGGGCCTCCTAATGACGATGGAACACTCAAATTGCGTCCCGATTCAATACATCGTCCTCCAGCCGGCTTGTCTCCATGGGTCTATCTCTGCTTCGGGCGCCTTTTGGTCGTTCTCCTGTAAGTCTAGATATCGAAAAGGACGCAAAACTGATAGTTAATTGTAACGTTCGGGCCTCCTAATGACGATGGAACACTCAAATTGCGTCCCGATTCAATACATCGTCCTCCAGCCGACTTGTCTCCATGGGTCTATTGCTGCCACGGGCACCTTATGTTCGTTCTCCTGTGAGTCTAGATTATCGAATCGGACGCAAAACTGATAGTTAATTGTAACGTTCAGGGCCTCCTAATGACGATGGAACACTCAAATGGCGTCCTGATTCAATACATCGACCTCCAGCCGACTTGTCTCCATGAGTCTATTGCTGCCTCGGGCATTTATGGTCGTTCTCCTGTGAGTCTAGATTATCGAATCGGACGCAAAACTGATAGATAAATGCAACGTTCAGGGCCTCCTAATGACGATGGAACACTCAAATTGCGTCCAGATTCAATACATCGTCCTCCAGTCGACTTGTCTCCATGGGTCTATTGCTGCCTCGGGCACCTAAAGGTCGTTCCCCTGTGAGTCTAGATTTTCGAATAGAACGCAAAACTGATAGTTAATTGTAACGTTCAGGGCCTCCTAATGACGATGGAACACTCAAATTGCGTCCCGATTCAATACATCGTCCTCCAGCCGACTTTTCTCCATATGTCTGTCGCTGCCTCGGGGGCCTTATGGTCGTTCTCCTGGGAGTCAAGATTACCGAATCGGACGCAAATCTGAAAGTTAATTGTAACGTTCAGGGCCTCCTAATAACGATGGAACACTCAAATTGCGTCCCGATTCAATACATCGTCCTCCAGCCGACGTGTCTCCATGGGTCTACTGCTGTCTCGGGCTCCATATGGTCGTTCTCCCGCGAGTCTAGATTATCGAACAGGACGCAAAACTGATAGTTAATTGTAACGTTCAGGGCCTCCTAATGACGATGGAACACTCAAATTGCGTCCCGATTCAATACATCGTCCTCCAGTCGACTTGTCTCCATGGGTCTATTGCTGCCTCGGGCACCTAAAGGTCGTTCCCCTGTGAGTCTAGATTTTCGAATCGAACGCAAAACTGATAGTTAATTGTAACGTTAAGGGCCTCCTAATTACGATGGAACACTCAAATTGCGTCCCGATTCAATACATCGTCCTCCAGCCGACTTGTCTCCATGGGTCTATTGCTGCCTCTGGCACCTTATGGTCGTTCTCCCGTAAGTCTAGATTATCGAACCAGACGGAAAACTGATAGTTGATTGTAACGTTCAGGGCCTCCTAATGACGATAGAACACTCAAATTGCGTCCCGATTCAATACATCGTCCTCCAGCCGACTTGTCTCCATGGGTCTATCGCTGCTTCGGGCGCCTTATGGTCGTTCTCCTGTGAGTCTAGATATCGAAAGGGACGCAAAACTGGTAGTTAATTGTAATGTGCAGGCCTACTAATGACGATGGAACATTCAAATTGCGTATCGATTCAATACATCGTCCTCCAGCCGATATGTCTCCATGGGTCTATTGCTGCCACGGGCACCTTATGGTCGTTCTCCTGTGAGTCTAGATTATCGAATGGGACGCAAAACTGATAGTTAATTGTAACGTTCAGGGCCTCTTTATGACGATGGAACACTCAAATTGCGTCCCGATTCAATACATCGTCCTCCAGCCGACTTGTCTCCATGGGTCTATTGCTGCCTCGGGCAACTTATGGTCGTTCTCCTGTGAGTCTAGATTTTCAAATCGGACGCAAAACTGATAGTTAATTGTAACGTTCAGGGCCTCCTAATGACGATGGAACATACAAATTGCGTCCCGATTCAATACATCGTCCTCCAGCCGACTTGTCTCCATGGGTCTATTGCTGCCTCGGGCGCCTTATGGTCGTTCTCCTGTGAGTCTAGATTTTCGAATCGGACGCAAAACTGATAGTTAATTGTAACGTTCAGGGCCTCCTAATGACGATGGAACACTCAAATTGCGTACCGATCCAATACATCGTCCTCCAGCCGACTTGTCTCCATGGGACTATTGCTGCCTCGGGCACCTTATGGTCGTTCTCCCGTGAGTCTAGATTGTCGAACCGGATGCAAAACTGATAGTTAAATGTGACGTTCAGGGCCTCCTAATGACGATGGAACACTCAAATTGCGTTCCGATTCAATACATCGTCCTCCAGCCGACTTGTCTCCATGGGTCTATCTCTGCTTCGGGCGCCTTTTGGTCGTTCTCCTGTAAGTCTAGATATCGAAAAGGACGCAAAACTGATAGTTAATTGTAACGTTCGGGCCTCCTAATGACGATGGAACACTCAAATTGCGTCCCGATTCAATACATCGTCCTCCAGCCGACTTGTCTCCATGGGTCTATTGCTGCCTCGGGCACCTTATGTTCGTTCTCCTGTGAGTCTAGATTATCGAATCGGACGCAAAACTGATAGTTAATTGTAACGTTCAGCGCCTCCTAATGACGATGGAACACTCAAATGGCGTCCTGATTCAATACATCGTCCTCCAGCCGACTTGTCTCCATGAGTCTATTGCTGCCTCGGGCACCTTATGGTCGTTCTCCTGTGAGTCTAGATTATCGAATCGGACGCAAAACTGATAGATAAATGCAACGTTCAGGGCCTCCTAATGACGATGGAACACTCAGATTGCGTCCAGATTCAATACATCGTCCTCCAGCCGAATTGTCTCCATGGGTCTACTTCTGTCTCGGGCACCTTATGGTCGTTCTCCCGCGAGTCAAGATTATCGAACAGGACGCAAAACTGATAGTTAATTGTAACGTTCAGGGCATCCTAATGACGATGGAACACTCAAATTGCGTCCCGATTCAATACATCGTCCTCCAGCCGACTTTTCTCCATATGTCTGTTGCAGCCTCGGGCGCCTTATGGTCGATCTCCTGGGAGTCAAGATTACCGAATCGGACGCAAATCTGAAAGTTAATTGTAACGTTCAGGGCCTCCTAATAACGATGGAACACTCAAATTGCGTCCCGATTCAATACATCGTCCTCATGCCGACGTGTCTCCATGGGTCTACTGCTGTCTCGGGCACCTTATGGTCGTTCTCCCGCGAGTCAAGATTATCGAACAGGACGCAAAACTGATAGTTAATTGTAACGTTCAGGGCCTCCTAATGACGATGGAACACTCAAATTGCGTCCCGATTCAATATATCGTCCTCCAGCCGAATTGTCTCCATGGGTCTATTGCTGTATTGGGCACCTTATGGTCGTTCTCCTGTGAGTCTAGATTATCGAATGGCACGCAAAACTGATAGTTAATTGTAACGTTCAGGGCCTCCTTATGACGATGGAACACTCAAATTGCGTGCCGATTCAATACATCGTCCTCCAGCCGACTTGTCTCCACGGGTCTATTCCTGCCTCGGGCACCTTATGGTCGTTCTCCTGTGAGTCTAGATTATCGAATGGGACGCAAAACTGATAGTTAATTGTAACGTACTGGGCCTCCTAATCACGATGGAACACTCAAATTGCGTCCCGATTCAATACATCGTCCTCCAGCCGACTTGTCTCCATGGGTCTATTGCTGCCTCGGGCACCGTATGGTCGTTCTCCTGTGAGTCTAGATTTTCGAATCGGACGCAGAACTGATAGTTAATTGTAACGTACTGGACCTCCTAATGACGATGGAACACTCAAATTGCGTCCCGATTCAATACATCGTCCTCCAGCCGACTTGTCTCCATAGGACTAATGATGCCTCGGGCGCCTTATGGTCGTTCTGCTGTGAGTCTAGATTATCAAAAGGGACGCAAAACTGATAGTTAATTGTAACGTTCAGGGCCTCCTAATGACGATGGAACACTCAAATTGCGTACCGATTCAATACATCGTCCTCCAGCCGACTTGTCTCCATGGGTCTATTGCTGCCTCGGGCACCTTATGGTCGTTCCCCCGTGAGTCTAGATTATCGAACCGGACGCAAAACTGATAGTTAATTGTAACGGTCAGGGCCTCCTAAAGACGATGGAACACTCAAATTGCATCCCGATTCAATACATCGTCCTCCAGCCGACTTGTCTCCATGGATCTATCGCTGCTTCGGGCGCCTTATGGTCGTTCTCCTGTGAGTCTAGATTTTCGTATCGAACGCAAAACTGATAGATAATTCAAGCGTTCAGGGCTTCCTAATGACGATGGAACACTCAAATTGCGCCCCGATTCAATACATCGTCCTCCAGCCGACTTGTCTCCATGGGTGTATTGCTGCCTCGGGCGCCTTATGGTCGCTCTCCTGTGAGTCTAGATTATCGAATCGAACGCAAAACTGATAGTTAATTGTAACGTTAAGGGCCTCCTAATTACGATGGAACACTCAAATTGCGTCCCGATTCAATACATCGTCCTCCAGCCGACTTGTCTCCATGGGTCTATTGCTGCCTCTGGCACCTTATGGTCGTTCTCCCGTAAGTCTAGATTATCGAACCAGACGGAAAACTGATAGTTGATTGTAACGTTCAGGGCCTCCTAATGACGATAGAACACTCAAATTGCGTCCCGATTCAATACATCGTCCTCCAGCCGACTTGTCTCCATGGGTCTATCGCAGCTTCGGGCGCCTTATGGTCGTTCTCCTGTGAGTCTAGATATCGAAAGGGACGCAAAACTGGAAGTTAATTGTAACGTGCAGGCCTACTAATGACGATGGAACATTCAAATTGCGTAGCGATTCAATACATCGTCCTCCAGCCGATATGTCTCCATGGGTCTATTGCTGCCTCGGGCACCTTATGGTCGTTCTCCTGTGAGTCTAGATTATCGAATGGGACGCAAAACTGATAGTTAATTGTAACGTTCAGGGCCTCTTTATGACGATGGAACACTCAAATTGCGTCCCGATTCAATACATCGTCCTCCAGCCGACTTGTCTCCATGGGTCTATTGCTGCCTCGGGCAACTTATGGTCGTTCTCCTGTGAGTCTAGATTTTCAAATCGGACGCAAAACTGACAGTTAATTGTAACGTTCAGGGCCTCCTAATGACGATGGAACATACAAATTGCGTCCCGATTCATTACATCGTCCTCCAGCCGACTTGTCTCCATGGGTCTATTGCTGCCTAGGGCGCCTTATGGTCGTTCTCCTGTGAGTCTAGATTTTCGAATCGGACGCAAAACTGATAGTTAATTGTAACGTTCAGGGCCTCCTAATGACGATGGAACACTCAAATTGCGTACCGATCCAATACATCGTCCTCCAGCCGACTTGTCTCCATGGGACTATTGCTGCCTCGGGCACCTTATGGTCGTTCTCCCGTGAGTCTAGATTGTCGAACCGGATGCAAAACTGATAGTTAAATGTGACGTTCAGGGCCTCCTAATGACGATGGAACACTCAAATTGCGTCCCGATTCAATACATCGTCCTCCAGCCGACTTGTCTCCATGGGTCTATCTCTGCTTCGGGCGCCTTTTGGTCGTTCTCCTGTAAGTCTAGATATCGAAAAGGACGCAAAACTGATAGTTAATTGTAACGTTCGGGCCTCCTAATGACGATGGAACACTCAAATTGCGTCCCGATTCAATACATCGTCCTCCAGCCGACTTGTCTCGATGGGTCTATTGCTGCCTCGGGCACCTTATGTTCGTTCTCCTGTGAGTCTAGATTATCGAATCGGACGCAAAACTGATAGTTAATTGTAACGTTCAGGGCCTCCTAATGACGATGGAACACTCAAATGGCGTCCTGATTCAATACATCGTCCTCCAGCCGACTTGTCTCCATGAGTCTATTGCTGCCTCGGGCACCTTATGGTCGTTCTCCTGTGAGTCTAGATTATCGAATCGGACGCAAAACTGATAGATAAATGCAACCTTCAGGGCCTCCTAATGACGATGGAACACTCAAATTGCGTCCAGATTCAATACATCGTCCTCCAGCCGACTTTTCTCCATATGTCTGTTGCTGCCTCGGGCGCCTTATGGTCGTTCTCCTGGGAGTCAAGATTACCGAATCGGACGCAAATCTGAAAGTTAATTGTAACGTTCAGGGCCTCCTAATAACGATGGAACACTCAAATTGCGTCCCGATTCAATACATCGTCCTCCAGCCGACGTGTCTCCATGGGTCTACTGCTGTCTCGGGCACCTTATGGTCGTTCTCCCGCGAGTCAAGATTATCGAACAGGACGCAAAACTGATAGTTAATTGTAACGTTCAGGGCATCCTAATGACGATGGAACACTCAAATTGCGTCCCGACTCAATACATCGTCCTCCAGCCGACTTTTCTAAATATGTCTGTTGCTGCCTCGGGCGCCTTATGGTCGTTCCCCTGTGAGTCTAGATTTTCGAATCGAACGCAAAACTGATAGTTAATTGTAACGTTCAGGGCCTCCTAATAACGATGGAACACTCAAATTGCGTCCCGATTTAATACATCGTCCTCCAGCCGACTTGTCTCCATGGGTCTATTGCTGCCTCGGGCATCTAATGGTCGTTCTCCTGTGAGTCTAAATTATCGAATCGGACACAAAACTGATAGTTAATTGTAACGTTCAGAGCCTCCTAATGACGATGGAACACTCAAACTGCGTCCCGATTCAATACATCGTCCTCCAGCCGACTTGTCTCCATGGGTCTATTGCTGCCTCGGGCACCTTATGCTCGTTCACCTGTGAGTCTAGATTATCGAATCGGACGCAAAACTGATAGTTAATTGTAACGTTCAGGGCCTCCTAATGACGATGGAACACTCAAATTGCGTCCCGATTCAATATATCGTCCTCCAGTCGACTTGTCTCCATGGGTCTATTGCTGCCTCGGGCACCTAAAGGTCGTTCCCCTGTGAGTCTAGATTTTCGAATCGAACGCAAAACTGATAGTTAATTGTAACGTTCAGGGCCTCCTAATGACGATGGAACACTCAAATTGCGTCCCGATTCAATACATCGTCCTCCAGCTGACTTTTCTCCATATGTCTGTTGCAGCCTCGGGCGCCTTATGGTCGTTTTCCTGGGAGTCAAGATTACCGAATCGGACGCAAATCTGAAAGTTAATTGTAACGTTCAGGGCCTCCTAATAACCGTGGAACACTCAAATTGCGTCCCGATTCAATACATCGTCCTCCAGCCGACGTGTCTCCATGGGTCTACTGCTGTCTCGGGCACCTTATGGTCGTTCTCCCGCGAGTCAAGATTATCGAACAGGACGCAAAACTGATAGTTAATTGTAACGTTCAGGGCCTTCTAATGACGATGGAACACTCAAATTGCGTCCCGATTCAATATATCGTCCTCCAGCCGAATTGTCTCCATGGGTCTATTGCTGTATTGGGCACCTTATGGTCGTTCTCCTGTGAGTCTAGATTATCGAATGGGACGCAAAACTGATAGTTAATTGTAACGTTCAGGGCCTCCTTATGACGATGGAACACTCAAATTGCGTCCCGATTCAATACATCGTCCTCCAGCCGACTTGTCTCCACGGGTCTATTCCTGCCTCGGGCACCTTATGGTCGTTCTCCTGTGAGTCTAGATTATCGAATGGGACGCAAAACTGATAGTTAATTGTAACGTACTGGGCCTCCTAATGACGATGGAACACTCAAATTGTGTCCCGATTCAATACATCGTCCTTCAGCCGACTTGTCTCCATGGGTCTATTGCTGCCTCGGGCACCGAATGGTCGTTCTCCTGTGAGTCTAGATTTTCGAATCGGACGCAAAACTGATAGTTAATTGTAACGTTCAGGGCCTCCTTATGACGATGGAACACTCAAATTGCGTCCCGATTCAATACATGGTCCTCCAGCCGACTTGTCTCCATAGGTCTATTGCTGCCTCGGGCACCTTATGTTCGATCTCCTGTGAGTCTAGATTTTCGAATCGGACGCAATACTGATAGTTAATTGTAACGTGCAGGGCCTCCTAATGACGATGGTTCACTGAAATTCCGTCCCGATTCAATTCATCGTCCTCCAGCCGACTTGTCTTCATGGTCCTGTTGCTGCCTCGGGCACCTTATGGTCGTTCTCCTATGAGTCTAGTTTAACGAATGGGCCGCAAAACTGATACCTAATTGTAATGTTCAGGTCTCCTAATGACGATGGAACACTCAAATTGCGTCCCTATTCAATGGATCGTCCTCCAGCCGACTTGTTTCCATGGGTCTATTGCTCGTCGGGCACCTTATAGTTGTTCTGCTGTGAGTCTAGATTATCGAATGGGACGCAAAACTGTTAGTTAATTGTAACGTTCAGGGCCTCCTAATGACGATGGAACACTCAAATTGCGTCCCGATCCAATACATCGTCCTCCAGCCGACTTGTCTTCATGTGTCTATCGCTGCCTCGGGCGCCTTATGGTCGTTCTCCTGTGAGTCTAGATTTTCGAATAGGACGCAAAACTGATAGTTAATTGTAACGTTTAGGGCCTCCTAATAACGATGGAACACTCAAATTGCGTCCCGATTCAATACATCGTCCTCCAGCCGACTTGTCCCCATGGGTCTATTGCTGCCTCGGGCACGTAATGGTCGTTCTCCTGTGAGTGTAGATTATCGAATCGGACGTAAAAATGATAGTTAATTGTAACGTTCAGGGCCTCCTAATGACGATGGAACACTCAAATTGCGTCCCGATTCAATACATCGTCCTCCAGCCGAATTGTCTCCATCGGTCTATTGATGCTTCGGGCACCTTATGGTCGTTCTCCTGTGAGTCTAGATTATCGAATGGGACGCAAAACTGATAGTTAATTGTAACATTCAGGGCCTCCTAATGAAGATGGAACACTCAAATTGCGTCCCGATTCAATACATCGTCCTCCAGCCGACTTGCCTCCATCGGTCTATTGCTGCCTCGGGCACCTTATGGTCGTTCACCTGTGAGTCTATATTATCGAATCGGACGCAAAACTGATAGTTAATTGAAACGTTCAGGGCCTCCAAATGACGATGGAACACTCAAATTGCGTCCCGATTCAATACACTGTCCTCCAGCCGACTTGTCTCGATGGGTCTATTGCTGCCTCGGGCACCTTATGTTCGTTCTCCTGTGAGTCTAGATTATCGAATCGGACGCAAAACTGATAGTTAATTGTAACGTTCAGGGCCTCCTAATGACGATGGAACACTCAAATGGCGTCCTGATTCAATACATCGTCCTCCAGCCGACTTGTCTCCATGAGTCTATTGCTGCCTCGGGCACCTTATGGTCGTTCTCCTGTGAGTCTAGATTATCGAATCGGACGCAAAACTGATAGATAAATGCAACCTTCAGGGCCTCCTAATGACGATGGAACACTCAAATTGCGTCCAGATTCAATACATCGTCCTCCAGCCGACTTTTCTCCATATGTCTGTTGCTGCCTCGGGCGCCTTATGGTCGTTCTCCTGGGAGTCAAGATTACCGAATCGGACGCAAATCTGAAAGTTAATTGTAACGTTCAGGGCCTCCTAATAACGATGGAACACTCAAATTGCGTCCCGATTCAATACATCGTCCTCCAGCCGACGTGTCTCCATGGGTCTACTGCTGTCTCGGGCACCTTATGGTCGTTCTCCCGCGAGTCAAGATTATCGAACAGGACGCAAAACTGATAGTTAATTGTAACGTTCAGGGCATCCTAATGACGATGGAACACTCAAATTACGTCCCGATTCAATACATCGTCCTCCAGCCGACTTTTCTAAATATGTCTGTTGCTGCCTCGGGCGCCTTATGGTCGTTCCCCTGTGAGTCTAGATTTTCGAATCGAACGGAAAACTGATAGTTAATTGTAACGTTCAGGGCCTCCTAATAACGATGGAACACTCAAATTGCGTCCCGATTTAATACATCGTCCTCCAGCCGACTTGTCTCCATGGGTCTATTGCTGCCTCGGGCATCTAATGGTCGTTCTCCTGTGAGTCTAAATTATCGAATCGGACACAAAACTGATAGTTAATTGTAACGTTCAGAGCCTCCTAATGACGATGGAACACTCAAACTGCGTCCCGATTCAATACATCGTCCTCCAGCCGACTTGTCTCCATGGGTCTATTGCTGCCTCGGGCACCTTATGCTCGTTCACCTGTGAGTCTAGATTATCGAATCGGACGCAAAACTGATAGTTAATTGTAACGTTCAGGGCCTCCTAATGACGATGGAACACTCAAATGGCGTCCTGATTCAATACATCGTCCTCCAGCCGACTTGTCTCCATGAGTCTATTGCTGCCTCGGGCACCTTATGGTCGTTCTCCTGTGAGTCTAGATTATCGAATCGGACGCAAAACTGATAGATAAATGCAACGTTCAGGGCCTCCTAATGACGATGGAACACTCAAATTGCGTCCAGATTCAATACATCGTCCTCCAGTCGACTTGTCTCCATGGGTCTATTGCTGCCTCGGGCACCTAAAGGTCGTTCCCCTGTGAGTCTAGATTTTCGAATCGAACGCAAAACTGATAGTTAATTGTAACGTTCAGGGCCTCCTAATGACGATGGAACACTCAAATTGCGTCCCGATTCAATACATCGTCCTCCAGCCGACTTTTCTCCATATGTCTGTTGCAGCCTCGGGCGCCTTATGGTCGTTCTCCTGGGAGTCAAGATTACCGAATCGGACGCAAATCTGAAAGTTAATTGTAACGTTCAGGGCCTCCTAATAACGATGGAACACTCAAATTGCGTCCCGATTCAATACATCGTCCTCCAGCCGACGTGTCTCCATGGGTCTACTGCTGTCTCGGGCACCTTATGGTCGTTCTCCCGCGAGTCAAGATTATCGAACAGGACGCAAAACTGATAGTTAATTGTAACGTTCAGGGCCTCCTAATGACGATGGAACACTCAAATTGCGTCCCGATTCAATATATCGTCCTCCAGCCGAATTGTCTCCATGGGTCTATTGCTGTATTGGGCACCTTATGGTCGTTCTCCTGTGAGTCTAGATTATCGAATGGGACGCAAAACTGATAGTTAATTGTAACGTTCAGGGCCTCCTTATGACGATGGAACACTCAAATTGAGTCCCGATTCAATACATCGTCCTCCAGCCGACTTGTCTCCACGGGTCTATTCCTGCTTTGGGCACCTTATGGTCGTTCTCCTGTGAGTCTAGATTATCGAATGGGACGCAAAACTGATAGTTAATTGTAACGTACTGGGCCTCCTAATGACGATGGAACACTCAAATTGCGTCCCGATTCAATACATCGTCCTTCAGCCGACTTGTCTCCATGGGTCTATTGCTGCCTCGGGCACCGTATGGTCGTTCTCCTGTGAGTCTAGATTTTCGAATCGGACGCAAAACTGATAGTTAATTGTAACGTTCAGGGCCTCCTTATGACGATGGAACACTGAAATTGCGTCCCGATTCAATACATGGTCCTCCAGCCGACTTGTCTCCATAGGTCTATTGCTGCCTCGGGCACCTTATGTTCGATCTCCTGTGAGTCTAGATTTTCGAATCGGACGCAATACTGATAGTTAATTGTAACGTTCAGGGCCTCCTAATGACGATGGTTCACTGAAATTCCGTACCGATTCAATTCATCGTCCTCCAGCCGACTTGTCTTCATGGTCCTGTTGCTGCCTCGGGCACCTTATGGTCGTTCTCCTATGAGTCTAGATTAACGAATGGGCCGCAAAACTGATACCTAATTGTAATGTTCAGGTCTCCTAATGACGATGAAACACTCAAATTGCGTCCCTATTCAATGGATCGTCCTCCAGCCGACTTGTTTCCATGGGTCTATTGCTCGTCGGGCACCTTATAGTTGTTCTGCTGTGAGTCTAGATTATCGAATGGGACGCAAAACTGTTAGTTAATTGTAACGTTCAGGGCCTCCTAATGACGATGGAACACTCAAATTGCGTCCCGATCCAATACATCGTCCTCCAGCCGACTTGTCTTCATGTGTCTATCGCTGCCTCGGGCGCCTTATGGTCGTTCTCCTGTGAGTCTAGATTTTCGAATAGGACGCAAAACTGATAGTTAATTGTAACGTTTAGGGCCTCCTAATGACGATGGAACACTCAAATTGCGTCCCGATTCAATACATCGTCCTCCAGCCAACTTGTCCCCATGGGTCTATTGCTGCCTCGGGCACGTAATGGTCGTTCTCCTGTGAGTGTAGATTATCGAATCGGACGTAAAAATGATAGTTAATTGTAACGTTCAGGGCCTCCTAATGACGATGGAACACTCAAATTGCGTCCCGATTCAATACATCGTCCTCCAGCCGAATTGTCTCCATCGGTCTATTGATGCCTCGGGCACCTTATGGTCGTTCTCCTGTGAGTCTAGATTATCGAATGGGACGCAAAACTGATAGTTAATTGTAACATTCAGGGCCTCCTAATGACGATGGAACACTCAAATTGCGTCCCGATTCAATACATCGTCCTCCAGCCGACTTGCCTCCATCGGTCTATTGCTGCCTCGGGCACCTTATGGTCGTTCACCTGTGAGTCTATATTATCGAATCGGACGCAAAACTGATAGTTAATTGAAACGTTCAGGGCCTCCAAATGACGATGGAACACTCAAATTGCGTCCCGATTCAATACACTGTCCTCCAGCCGACTTGTCTCGATGGGTCTATTGCTGCCTCGGGCACCTTATGTTCGTTCTCCTGTGAGTCTAGATTATCGAATCGGACGCAAAACTGATAGTTAATTGTAACGTTCAGGGCCTCCTAATGACGATGGAACACTCAAATGGCGTCCTGATTCAATACATCGTCCTCCAGCCGACTTGTCTCCATGAGTCTATTGCTGCCTCGGGCACCTTATGGTCGTTCTCCTGTGAGTCTAGATTATCGAATCGGACGCAAAACTGATAGATAAATGCAACCTTCAGGGCCTCCTAATGACGATGGAACACTCAAATTGCGTCCAGATTCAATACATCGTCCTCCAGCCGACTTTTCTCCATATGTCTGTTGCTGCCTCGGGCGCCTTATGGTCGTTCTCCTGGGAGTCAAGATTACCGAATCGGACGCAAATCTGAAAGTTAATTGTAACGTTCAGGGCCTCCTAATAACGATGGAACACTCAAATTGCGTCCCGATTCAATACATCGTCCTCCAGCCGACGTGTCTCCATGGGTCTACTGCTGTCTCGGGCACCTTATGGTCGTTCTCCCGCGAGTCAAGATTATCGAACAGGACGCAAAACTGATAGTTAATTGTAACGTTCAGGGCATCCTAATGACGATGGAACACTCAAATTGCGTCCCGATTCAATACATCGTCCTCCAGCCGACTTTTCTAAATATGTCTGTTGCTGCCTCGGGCGCCTTATGGTCGTTCCCCTGTGAGTCTAGATTTTCGAATCGAACGGAAAACTGATAGTTAATTGTAACGTTCAGGGCCTCCTAATAACGATGGAACACTCAAATTGCGTCCCGATTTAATACATCGTCCTCCAGCCGACTTGTCTCCATGGGTCTATTGCTGCCTCGGGCATCTAATGGTCGTTCTCCTGTGAGTCTAAATTATCGAATCGGACACAAAACTGATAGTTAATTGTAACGTTCAGAGCCTCCTAATGACGATGGAACACTCAAACTGCGTCCCGATTCAATACATCGTCCTCCAGCCGACTTGTCTCCATGGGTCTATTGCTGCCTCGGGCACCTTATGCTCGTTCACCTGTGAGTCTAGATTATCGAATCGGACGCAAAACTGATAGTTAATTGTAACGTTCAGGGCCTCCTAATGACGATGGAACACTCAAATGGCGTCCTGATTCAATACATCGTCCTCCAGCCGACTTGTCTCCATGAGTCTATTGCTGCCTCGGGCACCTTATGGTCGTTCTCCTGTGAGTCTAGATTATCGAATCGGACGCAAAACTGATAGATAAATGCAACTTTCAGGGCCACCTAATGACGATGGAACACTCAAATTGCGTCCCGATTCAATACATCGTCCTCCAGCCGACTTTTCTCCATATGTCTGTTGCAGCCTCGGGCGCCTTATGGTCGTTCTCCTGGGAGTCAAGATTACCGAATCGGACGCAAATCTGAAAGTTAATTGTAACGTTCAGGGCCTCCTAATAACGATGGAACACTCAAATTGCGTCCCGATTCAATACATCGTCCTCCAGCCGACGTGTCTCCATGGGTCTACTGCTGTCTCGGGCACCTTATGGTCGTTCTCCCGCGAGTCAAGATTATCGAACAGGACGCAAAACTGATAGTTAATTGTAACGTTCAGGGCCTCCTAATGACGATGGAACACTCAAATTGCGTCCCGATTCAATATATCGTCCTCCAGCCGAATTGTCTCCATGGGTCTATTGCTGTATTGGGCACCTTATGGTCGTTCTCCTGTGAGTCTAGATTATCGAATGGGACGCAAAACTGATAGTTAATTGTAACGTTCAGGGCCTCCTTATGACGATGGAACACTCAAATTGCGTCCCGATTCAATACATCGTCCTCCAGCCGACTTGTCTCCACGGGTCTATTCCTGCCTCGGGCACCTTATGGTCGTTCTCCTGTGAGTCTAGATTATCGAATGGGACGCAAAACTGATAGTTAATTGTAACGTACTGGGCCTCCTAATGACGATGGAACACTCAAATTGCGTCCCGATTCAATACATCGTCCTTCAGCCGACTTGTCTCCATGGGTCTATTGCTGCCTCGGGCACCGTATGGTCGTTCTCCTGTGAGTCTAGATTTTCGAATCGGACGCAAAACTGATAGTTAATTGTAACGTTCAGGGCCTCCTTATGACGATGGAACACTCAAATTGCGTCCCGATTCAATACATGGTCCTCCAGCCGACTTGTCTCCATAGGTCTATTGCTGCCTCGGGCACCTTATGTTCGATCTCCTGTGAGTCTAGATTTTCGAATCGGACGCAATACTGATAGTTAATTGTAACGTTCAGGGCCTCCTAATGACGATGGTTCACTGAAATTCCGTCCCGATTCAATTCATCGTCCTCCAGCCGACTTGTCTTCATGGTCCTGTTGCTGCCTCGGGCACCTTATGGTCGTTCTATGAGTCTAGATTAACGAATGGGCCGCAAAACTGATACCTAATTGTAATGTTCAGGTCTCCTAATGACGATGGAACACTCAAATTGCGTCCCTATTCAATGCATCGTCCTCCAGCCGACTTGTTTCCATGGGTCTATTGCTCGTCGGGCACCTTATAGTTGTTCTGCTGTGAGTCTAGATTATCGAATGGGACGCAAAACTGTTAGTTAATTGTAACGTTCAGGGCCTCCTAATGACGATGGAACTCTCAAATTGCGTCCCGATCCAATACATCGTCCTCCAGCCGACTTGTCTTCATGTGTCTATCGCTGCCTCGGGCGCCTTATGGTCGTTCTCCTGTGAGTCTAGATTTTCGAATAGGACGCAAAACTGATAGTTAATTGTAACGTTTAGGGCCTCCTAATGACGATGGAACACTCAAATTGCGTCCCGATTCAATACATCGTCTTCCAGCCGACTTGTCCCCATGGGTCTATTGCTGCCTCGGGCACGTAATGGTCGTTCTCCTGTGAGTGTAGATTATCGAATCGGACGTAAAAATGATAGTTAATTGTAACGTTCAGGGCCTCCTAATGACGATGGAACACTCAAATTGCGTCCCGATTCAATACATCGTCCTCCAGCCGAATTGTCTCCATCGGTCTATTGATGCCTCGGGCACCTTATGGTCGTTCTCCTGTGAGTCTAGATTATCGAATGGGACGCAAAACTGATAGTTAATTGTAACATTCAGGGCCTCCTAATGACGATGGAACACTCAAATTGCGTCCCGATTCAATACATCGTCCTCCAGCCGACTTGCCTCCATCGGTCTATTGCTGCCTCGGGCACCTTATGGTCGTTCACCTGTGAGTCTATATTATCGAATCGGACGCAAAACTGATAGTTAATTGAAACGTTCAGGGCCTCCAAATGACGATGGAACACTCAAATTGCGTCCCGATTCAATACACTGTCCTCCAGCCGACTTGTCTCCATCGGTCTATTGCTGCCTCGGGCACCTTATGGTCGTTCTCCTGTGAGTCTAGATTATCGAATGGGACGCAAAACTGATAGTTAATTGTAACGTTCAGGGCCTCCTAATGACGAAGAAACACTCAAATTGCGTCCTGATTCAATACATCGTCCTCCAGCCGAGTTGTCTCCATGGGTCTATTGCTGCCTCGGGCACCTTATGGTCGTTCTCCTGTGAGTCTAGATTATCGAATCGGACGCAAAACTGATACTTAATTGTAACGTTCAGGGCCTCCTAATGACGATGGAACACTCAAATTGCGTCCCGATTCAATACATCGTCCTGCAGCCGACTTGTCTCCATGGGCCTATTGCTGCCTCGGGCACCTTATGGTCGTTCTGCTATGAGTCTAGATTATCGAATGGGACGCAAAACTGATAGTTAATTGTAATGTTCAGGTCTCCTAATGACGATGGAACACTCAAATTGCGTCCCGATTCAATACTTCGTCCTCCAGCAGACTTGTCTCCATGGGTCTATTGCTGCCTCGGGCAACTTATGGTTGTTCTATTGTGAGTCTAGATTATCGAATGGGACGCAAAACTGATAGTTAATTGTAACGTTCAGGGCCTCCTAATGACGACGGAATACTCAAATTGCGTCCCGATTCAGTACATCGTCCTCCAGCCGACTTGTCTCCATGGGTCTATTGCTGCCTCGGGCACCTTATGGTAGTTCTCCTGTGAGTCTAGATTATCGAATCGGACGCAATACTGATAGTTAATTGTAACGTTCAGGGCCTCCTTATGACGATGGAACACTCAAATTGCGTCCCGATTCAATACATCGTCCTCCAGCCGTCTTGTCTCCACGGGTCTATTCCTGCCTCGGGCACCCTATGGTAGTTCTCCTGTGAGTCTAGATTATCGAATGGGACGCAAAACTGATAGTTAATTGTAACGTTCTGGGCCTCCTAATGACGATGGAACACTCAAATTGCGTCCCGATTCAATACATCGTCCTCCAGCCGACTTGTCTCCATGGGTCTATTGCTGCCTCGGGCATCGTATGGTCGTTCTCCTGTGAGTCTAGATTTTCGAATCGGACGCAAAACTGATAGTTAATTGTAACGTTCAGGGCCTCCTTATGACGGTGGAACACTCAAATTGCGTCCCGATTCAATACATCGTCCTCCAGCCGACTTGTCTCCATAGGTCTATTGCTGCCTCGGGCACCTTATGTTCGATCTCCTGTGAGTCTAGATTTTCGAATCGGACGCAATACTGATAGTTAATTGTAACCTTCAGGGCTTCCTAATGACGATGGATCACTGAAATTCCGTCCCGATTCAATACAACGTCCTCCAGCCGACTTGTCTCCATGGTCCTATTGCTGCCTCGGGCACCTTATGGTCGTTCTCCTATGAGTCTAGATTATCGAATGGGCCGCAAAACTGATACCTAACTGTAATGTTCAGGTCTCCTAATGACGATGGAACACTCAAATTGCGTCCCTATTCAATACATCGTCCTCCAGCCGACTTGTTTCCATGGGTCTATTGCTCGTCGGGCACCTTATGGTTGTTCTGCTGTGAGTCTAGATTATCGAATGGGACGCAAAACTGTTAGTTAATTGTAACGTTCAGGGCCTCCTAATGACGATGGATCATTGAAATTCCGTCCCGATCCAATACATCGTCCTCCAGCCGACTTGTCTTCATGTGTCTATCGCTGCCTCGGGCGCCTTATGGTCGTTCTCCTGTGAGTCTAGTTTTCGAATCGGACGCAAAACTGATAGTTAATTGTAACGGTTAGGGCCTCCTAATGACGATGGAACACTCAAATTGCGTCCCGATTCAATACATCGTCCTCCTGCCGACTTGTCCCCATGGGTCTATTGCTGCCTCGGGCACGTAATGGTCGTTCTCCTGTGAGTGTAGATTATCGAATCGGACGTAAAAATGATAGTTAATTGTAACGTTCAGGGCCTCCTAATGACGATGGAACACTCAAATTGCGTCCCGATTCAATACATCGTCCTCCAGCCGAATTGTCTCCATCGGTCTATTGATGCCTCGGGCACCTTATGGTCGTTCTCCTGTGAGTCTAGATTATCGAATGGGACGCAAAACTGATAGTTAATTGTAACATTCAGGGCCTCCTAATGACGATGGAACACTCAAATTGCGTCCCGATTCAATACATCGTCCTCCAGCCGACTTGCCTCCATCGGTCTATTGCTGCCTCGGGCACCTTATGGTCGTTCACCTGTGAGTCTATATTATCGAATCGGACGCAAAACTGATAGTTAATTGTAACGTTCAGGGCCTCCAAATGACGATGGAACACCCAAATTGCGTCCCGATTCAATACACTGTCCTCCAGCCGACTTGTCTCCATCGGTCTATTGCTGCCTCGGGCACCTTATGGTCGTTCTCCTGTGAGTCTAGATTATCGAATGGGACGCAAAACTGATAGTTAATTGTAACGTTCAGGGCCTCCTAATGACGAAGAAACACTCAAATTGCGTCCTGATTCAATACATCGTCCTCCAGCCGAGTTGTCTCCATGGGTCTATAGCTGCCTCGGGCACCTTATGGTCGTTCTCCTGTGAGTCTAGATTATCGAATCGGACGCAAAACTGATACTTAATTGTAACATCAGGGCCTCCTAATGACGATGGAACACTCAAATTGCGTCCCGATTCAATACATCGTCCTGCAGCCGACTTGTCTCCATGGGCCTATTGCTGCCTCGGGCACTTTATGGTCGTTCTCCTATGAGTCTTGATTATCGAATGGGACGCAAAACTGATAGTTAATTGTAATGTTCAGGTCTCCTAATGACGATGGAACACTCAAATTGCGTCCCGATTCAATACTTCGTCCTCCAGCCGACTTGTCTCCATGGGTCTATTGCTGCCTCGGGCACCTTATGGTTGTTCTATTGTGAGTCTAGATTATCGAATCGGATGCAAAACTGATAGATAAATGCAACGTTCAGGGCCTCCTAATGACGATGGAACACTCAAATTGCGTCCAGATTCAATACATCGTCCTCCAGTCGACTTGTCTTCATGGGTCTATTGCTGCCTCGGGCACCTAAAGGTCGTTCCCCTGTGAGTCTAGATTTTCGAATCGAACGCAAAACTGATAGTTAATTGTAACGTTCAGGGCCTCCTAATGACGATGGAACACTCAAATTGCGTCCCGATTCAATACATCGTCCTCCAGTCGACTTGTCTCCATGGGTCTATTGCTGCCTCGGGCACCTAAATGTCGTTCCCCTGTGAGTCTAGATTTTCGAATCGAACGCAAAACTGATAGTTAATTGTAACGTTCAGGGCCTCCTAATGACGATGGAACACTCAAATTGCGTCCCGATTCAATACATCGTCCTCCAGCCGACTTTTCTCCATATGTCTGTTGCTGTCTCGGGCACCTTATGGTCGTTCCCCTGTGAGTCTAGATTTTCGAATCGAACGCAAAACTGATAGTTAATTGTAACGTTCAGGGCCTCCTAATAACGATGGAACA